>NC_056733.1:255834812-255899812 GCF_019279795.1 Protopterus annectens
ATCCTTTTACATGTGAGTCAATTCCCTGATTCACACAGATAACTCATTCCTGCTGTCGCATTCATCATATCTTGCAAGCTGTATCAGTACAACCATTCTTCTTATAAGCACTTCATATGCCCTTGTTCCATAAACTTAATATGGTGATTACAATATTGTCTGTTTTTAAGTGCCTTGAAGTATAATCTTTTTAATTTCTGCATCAGGGTTCATGTATCCAGACAAGACTGGCTAAATATTAAATTATGCAATGTTTTCAGTTTGACAACTAGATATCACAGTTTAATATAACTAACATGTCTGCAAGCATTTCATATACCTTTCTTCACAAACATAATATGTAGATTTATATTATTTTCTGCTTTTATCTGCCTTGAATTATCATGATTTGTTTTCTTTCCACATGGAGATCCACGTACAAGAGAAATGCAGATGAATGTTAAGTAGGTACCTTTGCCAGTCTGATAACAAAATGCAACAATTCTGAGAAGTGTGAGCACATGTCATAATAAGGACATAAAGTGAATGAAAACAGCACCGTGATACAAAAGAATAAAGTTTTAACAGTGATAACAATGACCCATGGTTTTCAACTACTGGCCCAAGTGATGGATAAACCAAAAGGGGAAAGGAAGAGATTGAGTAGGCAATGCCATCTCAGTCATCCTGTAGGAGAGGTAGTCCAATTACTGCAACGCTGATATCCAACAGGAGTGACTGGCATGGTATGCACCACCAAGACTGGGGACCTATGCTTTGCTTTGCCAAACTGCTGAGTGTAGCCCCACACGCTGTGTATGCAAATGAGCACACATACATTGAAGGAGGTCTAGCAGGACCTTAAGGTGATGTGAATATATACATCAGCTACCAGGGGAAAGATGAGGCATAGTAGTAAAAATGCAGCATTGTTCTGCATAAAATGGTGCAGATTCATAAGCTAGGGCTGTCAGGCAGTTATTTGACTGGTGTCCAATTAAAAAATGAAACCCTGAAATATTCAGATGGCTGCAGTTTGGTGATTAAGCCAAACCTTCAGATCACCAGGGCAAGACATACTCTGTCCATTGGGCAAGAATAGATGGTGGACGAAGAGTATAACACAAAACATTTTCATCTGCTAGAATGATGGCTCCCATTAGCCAGCTCTCACCTTGTACATACAGCAGACCGCTCCCTACAAGGAGCAATTGGGCTCAAAGCATGTGTAAGGAAGCTGATGATCAGCTGGGAAGGAGGCAAAATGCACACAGTAAAAGTACATAACGTTATTGAAAAGTTATGCAGATTTATGTGTGGAAAGATTTAATTACAAGGGTCAGACATCATCATATATAAAAAATGCACAAATACTAGAGTGCCAAGAATGGCATATTTCTCAAGATGTTAAAGTATTTGCAAAATAACATTATTTGTATTTCTTTATAAAAAATAATATTATATTAAGTATCTCTTTACAAAGCTGTGTCATGTACAAAATTTGTAAATAAAAAAAAGGTTTAATGTTTTAATAACTGCCTTTGCCTGACGTAATTCTGAAGTTTATGAGGAAAAGGATTTCAAACAAAAATGGAGGAAATGATGTGAAAGGTTAAAAAATGAAATCTGATAAATAAAAGCTGCCCATGCACAATAAGTATTTCAGGAAGATACATTCTTATTGAAGGCACATGACAAAAAAAGAAACAAAATCATTGTGTTCAGGGAATGCTGAATAACCAAATGCAGCTGCAATGAGGACAGGACGAGGACAAAGATACTTCAGCACCTTCTGAAGTGGTGCTTCATTAATCAGTATGATTGCCTTATTAATCATTGTTGCATTGAAGGAAAGCAATAAACCTGCCATAGTAGTTGCAGCTACTTTGTTAACTCCTGAAATGAAAGTCATGTATTTTTGTAACAGTATCTGCACCTTCCATAAAAGCAGAACTAATATGATTAGGTGTGAGCCTAGCTGTGAGCCTGAGAAAGTGACTCTGTAGATGATGCTTGCCAGATGGGTAAAAGAGAAGCATTTTAGTGGCACTCAACCCTGGAAACTTGGGTTCCTATCAGTTCGTTGAAACTTCAGCAGTTCGAACACCATATGTTCAAACTGTGAAGTTCGAAAACTGATTATCGCGAAGCTGCAGAACACTGAATTCTTTCTCAGGAAAAGAATTCAGTGGGCCGTTTCTGTGGCTTCGCGATTTTCAGCACTGTGGTGGAAAGTTACGGGTTGGGTTCAGGTAAGTATGCAATTGTGTGGACGTTAGGGCATGGATTAGGTGAGTTAGAGTTAGGGCACGGGTGAGGTGGGTGTGTGATAGTGACAGACTTTAGGGTTAGGGCGCGGGTAAGGTGAGTGCGTGATAGTGACGGACCTTAGGGTTAGGGTTTGGGTTAAGGTAAGTGAATAGATAGTAGTGTATGTACAGTTTAATGTAGTGTTAGATGTAGGAATTTAAGTTTATGTGTGTGGATTGCTGTTTTTTTGGCGTGCTTGTATTGTGTGTGTGTTTCTTGGAACAGCGATTTTTTTCCCTGGGAAAAAAATCGGTGTTCTAAGCCTTTGATGGTTTTGCACTTCGAGGTTAGAAGTTTGAACATATGGTGTTCGAACTTCTGCTATTTCGACGAAGTGATATAGACCCGGAAACGTCTCCAGCAAATAATATAGAAGCAGTGGGAACCAGATTTACTGAAGTTAGTAAGGGGTTTCTGGCTGAATCCCATTTTCAGATGACATGGGGAAAATAATGGAGCCTGGAGACCATTCCTGGAAAATGGGGTAATAAGAAAAAGTAACGGTTGCACTTGGCATTTGTCAGTGATAAAACAGGTCACAGTGTGTGCTGCCCACCGTCATGTGGAACAATGCCCAAGTCAAAGAAAAACAAATAAACTACATGTGGAATATGAAGAGGTTCCTCTTGAATTTTTTGACTACAAAGTGGCATCATCTGCGATGTAATGTGCCATCAGAAAGTGGTTGGATTTATTGACCAGCCCCATACCTACTACCTTCTTAGAATAACAGGTAAGATTGCTTCCCCCTTGTTTACACATGGCAGCATAGTAAAGTGGGAAGCAATCATGCCTTCAGGAAGGGAGTGCTCAAAAGCTAAGACAGTAAGAACTGCCCTCATTTCTGGGATGCTGTGTGCAGTGGCAGAGACACCTTGAACAATCTGCCCACTACAATATCCTGATTTTATGGCAAATGTGTCTGTGGTGATTGACGCTATAGGAAGCTAAAAGGGGTTCCTTAATGTAATGTTGGTTATCTCTACCAACCACTGAAGGCCATAGATCTTTAAATGTGATATGACATAGGGGATGATGTCTGAAGCTAGTGACCCCTCATGTAAAGTCTGACATGGAGCACAATCCAAATGGATGTTGCCGTGAGACACAGAGGTCTGAGGCAAATGTGGGCTGAAACCCTGCTGGAGTTTAGGAACACAGAAACTCTGGACTGAGTTCTTTGAAAAGGTAACTGAAGCAGTGGATAGTGGCTATACAGTGCATGCAGCATATCTAGACCTGGCCAAGGCCTTTCGCACTATTTCCCATGCAGGTATTATTGACAGACTTGTAAATCTGAGTATAAATCTTTACGTCGTATGGTGAATATCTAACTGATTGTCTGACAGAACCCATGTGGTTAGAGTAGCAGGTGCCCCTTCTGAAAGCAAAAATGTTATCAGTGGTGTACCACAAGGTTCAGTTTTGGGACCTGTCCTATTTGGCATATATTTGTAAGACCTTCAGGCCAGCACTCCTGTTCTATGGTTAACTAGTTTGCAGATGACTGCAAATTAAGAGCTGCTATTCGATCTTCAACTGACTCCTAATTGCTCCAACATGGGTTCGACCATGTCAACAACTGGTGAAAAGACAATGATCTCAAATTAAATTTAAAAAAAGGAGCATAGTTTATTTTAGTTAACAAAACAGTTTCACTTACTATATAGGTAATGCACCCCTCCTGTTAGACAATGTTGCAAATTATTTAGCAGTCTTGTTGATAATTCTCATCATTTGACCATTATCTCTCCACAGTAGTTCAGAAAGCCTTTGTCTGGCTCATCTAATTTCCAAAGGCATCTCCCACTAGATCTAAAGATGTCTTAATTCCCCTTTACTCATATTGTATCAGACATATTACTGAATATACCTTTTGGCATGTACTTGTCTTATCATATCACACAACTTGGGAGATCTTAGTGATTTATAATTAAGGAGATCAGTGGTCTCAAAAATCTTAGATTATCAGGAGAGTCAAGCAGCCCTTTCTATGTACTCAGTCTCCTAGAGACTCCTTTGTGCAGGTCTGTGTCTATCCTTTCAAGCCATGCAAGATCTAACCCTATTTGACCTCCCATTCCTTCAATAAACTAATAGTTCTAATATTTATTTATTTATTTATTTATCCTCTGTTGACTGGGTTAGTCCCACTAGGCTAGTAGCCTCTTTTCAGGGAAAACCCAAGGTGGTATAGCTACAAGTAGGTGAAAATTGGACAGGGCTTCAGTAAACCTCTCCTACTCCTTTTCAATAGGTGCCACAGGAGTTTTGCGTGTATATCATAACATCAAATGCTAAAACATCGAAATTAAAACAGCGAAAACTGATAACGTCGAGATGTGAAAATATCGAAAACTTTTGATTGGAAAGATCATAGTTGGCCACACTGCAGTTGAATATGTTTTCAAGCACACTACACTCATAAATCTAACCTCTAACTTTGTCCTATATTTAAACACATAAGACATGAATTATACCTATGATACATTATAAAGGAGAGTATTATTAAGGAATGTTAATCACTTGCATTCATAACGTATATAAAAGTAAATGTCGCCTAATATACTTCGTACATGTTCGCACGACTGGATAGCAACATAGCCACAACTGCGTATCCCAACACCCCGGGCATTATAGGTAGAGTATTTACCTGTGTAATGTCCCAAAAAAGGAATGAAATGCTATTGGTTGATGGCTACTTGTACAATCTAGAGAGAATCTCTAAAAATAGATGTTCTATCACTAGGGTTTTCTTTTCAGTAGTACGGATATGCAGTTGGCCAACCATTGCTGTTCGGAGTTCCTGTTTTCAATGTTATCAGCTTTTGACGTTATCTGTTTTCGCTGTTTTGATTTCGATGTTTTAGCATTCAGTGTTGTCAGCATTCGATGTTATGTTATACATGCGGATTTTTTACATCTAACTGAGCTATCATCAGCTTAAGCAAATGGGACATCAGTTTAACATATCATCTGAAAGAAATACTCGGTTTAAGGAACTAAACATTTGATGAACAGATAAACATGACACATTGGCATGACAGATTCATATTTCAACTTTTCCCTTACCTCTGGAAGAAACTTCCCCTACATGTCAAGCAGAGTAGCACCCTTGCCACTTTCATGTTAAACCTAGATAATAGAATGGGAAGCCTCAAATTCACTCCCAGTCTATCTTGTCCTGCTCTCCTTGAGACTAGAGGGAACTTTTGAATAGGGTTTTTTGGCTAGGCTTGAAATAGTCTACTGACTGATTGCCCAGTACTTACCTATGAGCCTAAAGGATCGCTTCCAATTCACTGAATGATGTACCTGACAATGAAGAGTGTGCAGGCTGCAAACAATGAACATAAGCAGTTGGCAGAATATCAGATAACCTTTCAAAAGGTTAATTGTAATCCATCCAGGTTGGAATATTTTGATATGAGACTCCTTAATGATAAGACTTAACAGAAGGAGTAGCTAGGAGCCAGTCATCTTTGTATGGAAAATTTTTCTCTCTCTGAAACGTCTGTTGAGTTACAACTGTGAACATCCATTTGATGAAGTCCTTGCGGGCAAAGTTGAGAATAAGTGAAGGCATCCAGAATTAGTAATGACTGGATTATAACTGAAAGCTTATTTACTTATTATTTACTTTTTTTTTTAATGTATTTACATTTGTTTACATGGATGGTCTGACTATGAGGTCCACTTTTTCAGTGGAGGTCCAAGGGGAAAAGCTCTATCATTAAGTTCAGTAATACAATATACAATATGCATGTCCAATGACAATGTAAGTTAGGCTTGACAACACACACTGTACACAGAAGTACATCCTTGACTCCTTTGAAATTTCCATCTGTAGGATGATACCTTAGAGACCTCTGCTCTCCTTCTGAAATATATGCATAAGAATTGATTGCACTGTGACAATGAAAAAGGTTATCTCAGAGATAAAGGTGTTTAAGACACTAAGTTCCAAAGCTAGCCTGAGATTCTTTGCCTTTTAGGGTACTAAAAAAAACTTGAATTAAAGTCTGAATCCCTTTCTGGTCTAGTGGGATCTCTTGAAAGGATCTTGTAGCAATGAGGCTTAGTACCTTCCTTCTAGCAGAGATTTTTGACTGGGTTTTATGTCAGGAAAATACAGAGACAGTGGGACAAGTAAAGTTTGGATGAGGATCTTGTATCATCCAGATATTACTGTCCCATATCATTCTTTTCTAATTTTCATGCAAACTGGTGGATAAACAAATGGCTTTCCACTTTCCTAAAGTGGAAAAGTCAGGCAAGGTCTTAGGACTGCTGTTGTTCACCCATCAGCAGACTGTAACCCCCTGGAATTTGAGCAGAATCCTTACCATATGACTTATATCCTAGCTGTAACTAGCCTTGGTTAATGTTTTTTTGCCTTTTGCTTGTTGTTGTGGTTTATGCTGTGCACCATTTCTGAACCATATCAGGTGCTAACTCCTCTGCATCCTCTAGAAAGTGCAATGAGGCAGCCAAAACTTTATGTCCACGGCGGTAAAGGTTTTATCCTCTTTTTCCATATTCTCAAGTTATGACTTAATCTCTGCACCAAAGATACACAGCATAGAAAAGTTGATTTCATAATAGTCACAATCGTATCCTTGGATAAGTCCAGAAAATAAAGCCTAACATGCTGATGGAAAGCAAGGCTAGATCCCAAGGCTCTGGCTGCACCTTCCTTAGTTGTTATAGAGAATATGCATCATATGGTTCTTTATGTTTGAGACGGTTGTAGGCTGGAATAGTACCTTGTCTCTTATATGCTTAGCTGACAACCCGTTGGTTATAAATTCCTCTAAGAGATGTCATACTTGAAATAACCGTATGCATAATATAATTCATCAACTATAAGGTGATGGTGGTGTGTGACCATATACACTTTCTCAGCACGTCCGTCACTCTGAATTCCTTATATGGGGATGGACAGTTGAGCACTGAGGAGAAGTATCCTTTTCAAGGGTAACAACTAAAACCAGAGTATCAGGTTTGGGAGTCTCAAACCAAAGTCCGCACTCTAGGCAAAAGGCTCAGGGGCAAGCTGTTACACCACATGAGGTGCAAGCACCAAGGCTGGAACATATGATATCAAAAAGAATGATTGTTGCCTGGTTGTCCATCAAAGCCAACATTGAGAGCTGCCTATGTTTGACTATTATGTCTTACTACTGGTTATAAGAGAACAGCTGCTGTCAAATAATCAATACCATGATGTTCTGTGTTGATTCTACATGGTAATATTTTTTTTCACAAGTACATCTGCATGGAAAATTTAATATGGTTTTTAAAGGTTGGGTTTTACTTCTTTCTCTGGTGTTGTGTTTTGAGAAAATAAACTGATACAGCAGCAGAGATCAAAATCAATAAACAGAAGTGGCATTCCCCTAGTACTGTAACATCTGCATAGAAACACTGCACCAAGTGATATTTATAATCATGCAAAAGTGAAAAAGTCATTTTGCTTGTATCTGGCTATTACTTCTTACTATTAGGTGTTAGAAAACAATGATTATGAAAGCATCATGATCATAATGTTGCATGTTTCTTTCTCAGAATCATCTTTTTTCCCTTTTCAGGAAGCCATGCTTTCTATTAGAAAAGCTTCACCAGCAAAGCAAGAACATACCAGTGCCTACACCACCAAGCAAATAGTACCAACAGTACTAAGAATACCAACTGATACTTGTAATTATGTAAAATAATGTGAAATGTTCCTCTTGCCTATATTTGGCTATTAACTTCTCATTATCAAGTATCACAGATACTGCTTATCAGTGAATCAACACACAATGATGTTATTTCATTTTCCACTCATTCCTAATACTATACTTTATGTGGTTTGATAAACATGGCATTCATCTGTGCAAAGACCAGCATCAGGGACAATTAATGTATTCCAGAGCATAGTAACATCCACATGTAAACACTGCAACACACTATATTTATATTAATGTGAAATTCCTGACATTTTCCCACTCACTACAACTATCTGTGTCCTGTCACTCAACAGTGCAGCTATTCAGTTTCAAAGTCTTGATTCTACCCCAACCGCTCCCTCACAGTTTTCTTAAAATTTTCCTGTGAGAGAGAGTCAAATGCCTTCTTGTAGTCTGGGTTAACTACATCTGAACATACTAGCTAGGTTGCATATTGATGATGCACCACACACACACACACACACACACACACACACACACACACACACACACACACACACACACACACACACACACACACACACACAAGCTATTGAAGTGGTAGCAACTGAAGTCTGTTATTAGTTACTAGTTTTATTACAATATTTTATTTTTTTTTCTGAAGATATGCAAATGGGGGGCACTGGCACATGAGCAAAGTGGAACCTCCAGACTGCTACCAATGCCCAGGTTCACAAGGAATGCAATTAACAATATAGGTGCCCTCACATTTTGACAGGCAGATGCAGATGTTGTAGAATGTTTTTATAGATGAAACTGCCTTTTTAGCAGGAGAAATGGATAAGGAATCGAATGGAGAGGTCACTTTTATGATAGGGGTGCAGGGTCTAGAAGTTGATATTTAGGTCCCTGTTGGTTAAGGTTCATCTTCATCAAAAGCAGAGAATGATCTAGTATATGGGTAGGAATTGAGCCTTGGACTGCAAAGCATGTTATATTTTTTATCTTCAACACTTGAGGTCTAGCTTTTGTAGCCACACTTACAACTGGACAATTTCATGAAGAAAAGTTTCCTACAGCTGGATTGAGTAACAGTTAGATTTTAAGCTCCCATTTTTAATGATTTCATTAAGAGATGAGTTTATATGATTTAGTGAAAATTACTGGCACAAGGTCCACTAGCTAGGTGTCAAATGGTGACCTTAGATCTGGGGAGATTTTGATTATAAAATTCTACTTGCAGAAGGCCACTAAACTATTTGTTGGAATGAATATTAAGTCAGAGAAAGGGAACATGAACCATAGAGTTGAGAGAGGGTGCCAGGTAACAGACTGTGCCCTCATTATTGGCCATGATTTAATCTATTTACTGATACATAATTTAGCTTTAGTGCATGAAGAAGAATCTGAAAAAAACAAGCAGGTAATGAAACATTTCATCTTAAATAAAACCCCCTTCAAAAGACAAGTTCTTCTTCTTTCTTATTTGTTTCCCTTCCTCTTCCTCTACAGGGTAGATTGGGTGGACTGTACTTTTGATATCCTACTCGAAATCAGTGCTTCTCAGAATAAGCACAGATCCTGTAAATATACATGTATTTATTTATGTATTTAGTTATTCATTCATTCATTCATTCATTCATTCATTCATTCATTCATTTTGTTTACCAGGATCGCCCAGCTGAACAAACATCCATTTTCAGTGGAGATCTAGGAGAAAAGCTCCAACAACCGCAAATGTGACCTGAAACAAAATTGCTATAAAGTGTGTAAGAAATGTTTATAACAGTAAAATATCACATATTATATAAATAGGCAAAAAATATATACTGTACACTAGTAGAAAAACATGTGAATATTTTGCATTTAAGACCTAGGATAAAGAAATGAGCAATTTCTGATAAAAAAATGAAAGATCTGGGAAAATTGCAATGGATATAGGAAGGAAGCAATAATGGGGAAATGATAGGTGGAAACGACAAGATGGGAAGAGAAGTGAGAGTGGGATTGAGATAGGAGAAGGATGATTTAGAAAAGAACTGGCTAGAAAGAAAAATATAGACATAAGAATATATTTATATCATGTACAGTAAAGAATTAAGTTGGGTAGTAAATGAATCTTCACTTTTTGGAAAAATTTAGTTTGGTTGGGTTCAACTCTGGATCTCGGAAGTGAGGTTCCATACTTTCGATACATAAAAATGTGTCCTTTTTCATGTACTGGCCTTCTTCATGTACTGGCTCTCAGATGGAGAGCCAGTACATAATACACAACTGGATACATAACTAGATGTTTCTGTTTCTTTTTCATTTGCCATTAAAGAACAGATGAGCATCCTATTGATTCTTAAACCTATTTGCTTGCAGAAGCTTTTATACTCAATGACAGTAGGCTGGATTTGAAGATATTGGTTGATCTTCAAGCTTTCTTAAATTTCTATTGATTGGAGCATCATTTTTATAATGTCCTTTTAATGTAGTTATTACTACAGTTATTGCCTTTAATAAATTTATATGATTTTAATGAATGCTAAAGAAATCTGTAGATGTCTGATAAAGTCTGTTGCATAAGACAAAGGTTCTCAGTGTACACATTAAACATTACAGTGTCTCCCATACCGTTCAACTGTACAGATTTTTGCAGAATGTTTAGATTTCTGCCTCAAATTTTTGGTCTATCTTTCATTAAAATTGTAGTTTTCTGGCAAATCATTCAGGTTTGAAGTCAGAAAATAATGACAAACATTTGAGTTTTAGACGTCATATCCTTCAGAAAATTCATGCTAATGCAAAATCTGTTATTCTATCAATTTTCTAAGTTTGTAAAAATTAGACTTTAAAAGTGTCCCTATTTTTCTGCCTTTGTCCCCCATTATTTATGTCTTTGTCCAGATTTCTTGCTTTAAGAGATTGAGAGGTATGGTGTCTCCAAACTATTTTACATGACTATGTATGTGTACATAGAAACACTGAATTTGAAAATGTGTAATGCGTCTTTAAGTTCATTGCAATGTGAAGGGTAAGAATATTCTCATAGAAATTGTCATTTATTAATTACATTACAATATTTTAGTTGTCAGTTACTGTTGTATAAAAGTGAGGAGCCTGGAGAGCTAAAATTTTGCCAATATGTTCAGCAAGGGTGAAGTGTGAGAGCTCAATCAGGTCTAGCTTTTAGAGTATACCTTGTAGAAGCATCTGATTATATAGCTAGAGGCCAAGGCTATGAGAGTGATAAGGCCACAAACCTGGACATTCTTTTTTCAAAATGCAGCCTATATCCTGAGGGAGCCATATGGAGTGAACAGTATCAGTGAGAAGTAACTAAAGGTATTGTCTCTGTTTTTAACTGGAACCCATGTTGGGAGTTGTTTTGTTTTATTGGGCTATATGGTTTATTGAATAAATCTAGGTTTCATTTATTTATTTATTTATTTATTGGAATTTGATTACCAGGAAAGTCCGACTGGATAGGTTCATAGGTTCATAGGTGTGTACTAGGCTAATGGCCCTGGAGCCTTTACAAGCCTAGCCCATAGGATTACCCTGGCATTGTGCCACCCGACCTTAGTTCCCAGTGCCTCTGTCAAGTAGAGCCACTAGAGTGATCCCCGGGGTGAATTTTCTATTTCCCATCCACTCATCAAGATTTCTCTTGAAGAGGGCCAGTGAGGTGCTCTGTTTGACATGTATGGGAAGTCTATTCCATAGCATGAGCAGTCTCTGGGTTATGAACCAGTCCCTCCAGCATGTTCTGTTGATTGTGGTAATGAGGTAGAGGTCTCTGGAGCGTGTCGTAGAGGGATTGGGATTTCTTTAGATGGATCATTTCTAACAGAGCTGGGTCAGACGTAGCTTTGTTATGTCAAGCAGAAATCACCTCTAAGTAGCCAATATGAGACAGAAAATAGTTGGAGTTTTTTGAGTCTGTCCATATAGGACAAGTGTTTAAGACTTAGGATCCTCTTTGTGAGGTACTTTCACGGCCTCTCCAGTTGTTGTTGGTGGCTAGTGAGGTACATGCCAAATGTGGCATTGTACTCGATGATTGGCCTAATGAAGGAAGAGTAGAGGGAGACAATGACCCCTTTCTTCCTGGATGCAAAACCCTTAGTAATGAGATGTGCCAAATAGAAGGACTTTCTGATCACAGTGGCAATGTGGTGGTCAAAAGAGAGGTTGCTGTCAACCTGTGTCCCCAGATCTCTTATAATGCCTTCTGTGTTCAGTGGACTACCATCGATGTGGTAATTCATGGGAGCTGGGTTTTTCCCAAAGGGAATGACAACACATTTTTTGGCATTAAGCTTAAGTTCATGGTTCTGACACCAGTCGTTGGTCTCAGTGAGGCCTTTCTGTAGGATGTCAGCATCACTTGGGGAGTTAATAATAGCTCCAAACTTGCAATCGTCTGTGAACTTTGTCAGCCAGAGTCCCTTCGTGTTGGCCTGGACTTCAGAGAAGTAGATACCAAACAGGAGAGGACCCAGGACCGAACCCTGTGGGACTCCACTCATGACTGGTCAGCAGTCTGACTTGGAATCAGCTACTTTCACACTGTGGGTTCTATCTGTGAGCCAGTTTGCAACCCACCTAGTGATATATGGGTTGATACCTAGCTTAGTGAGTTTTTCTATGATTCCTGAGTGGGGAATGGTATCAAAGGCCTTGGCCAAATCAATGTAGGCTGTATGAACCATCTTGCCTTCATCCACAGCTCTGGTGACTGACTCAAAGAAGTCGACCAGTTTGAGCAGGCATGATCTACCCTTCACAATACCAAACTGTGTGGGATCCAGAGTTTGAAGATTCCCTATACCCTTGTTTATTAGGTCCATGATGATGCGTTCCATAGCTTTGCATATCAGACTCATCAGGCTAATGGGGCGATAGTTCCCAGGGTCTGTAATCACTCCTCCTTTGTGGAGCAGGATGACTGTAGCCGTGCATCTTTCAGTAGGGACAAAGCCTAAGGTGAGGCTGTGGTTGAACAGGGCACACAGGTGAGGTGCCAGTTCACTCTGTAGTTCATGTAGAACACAGCCAGGGACATTGTCACGTCCCATAGAAACTGTATTCTTGGCCTTGGACGGTGCTGTTTTAACCTATGCAGCAGTAATACTGGGTGCCTGGCAATCTACTGGTATTGTGATTGGTCCTTTGGGGGGGTGAAATTGGCACTGAATCTGTCAGCCAGTATATTGGCAATATCTGTTGGCTCAGTATAGGAGGTACCATTGTGCAGTAGCTCAGAGAAAAATCTGGATATTGCCGTGGAGATTCTTTGCATAATTATAGAAGGCCTTGTGGTTGTCTTTACTATCTGCTGCAATCCTGTTTTCATAGCTAGCTTTAGAGGATTTGATGAGGGATCTCAACTTTTGTTGAGGCTGATAAGGGAGTTTTTCCAGTCTTGGAACTTCACCTTATTCCGCATTAGTTTCCTCCTTATGTTGTAGAGTTTGTTTATGGCAGGGGACCACCAGATTGGCTTCCTTTTTTTGGAGGAGAGCATCTTGGTTCTATTGGGTATGGCGAGATCCGTGCATTTGTGTATGTGTTCGTACAGTCCATTGGTGTATGATTCGGTGGTCATGCAACTATTCCATTTGCATGGGTGCCGTAAAGTTAGCCACCTCTGTTTTTAGGATCCCAAAGTTAGCTTTGGAGAAGTTTTTCATGGAGGTTACCCTTGCAGGGGGGTGAGGGATGTGTATTTCCAAGGTGATTAGTCTGTGGTCGGATCTAACCGGGCAGGAGTTGACTATTGGTGTAGAGCAATGGTCTCCCATGTTAGTAATGACCAAATCAAGGATGTTGCTACCTCTAGTGGTGGTAAGAACGAGCTGGTCCAGGGAATTGGAATCAATGAATTCCAGGAAACGTTGGGCAAGTGTATTGGTACATAAGTAGTTTTCCCAGTCAGTGGAGGGGTAGTTGAAGTCGCCCAGTATGAGAGTGTTAGGTTGGACCCTAATATTCTCCAGGGTGCTTGAGAATGTGGAGTGTGAGTCTTGGGACATAGTTAGGGACCTATAGCAGACTACAACCTGAATTGCTCTTACCCAATGTTAGCTGCACCTGAAGTATCTCTGATGCATTATGTTGGGCTACCAGTCTGAAGGTGGGCGATCCCGGTAAACAAAATAGAATCCTATTTTCAGTGGAGGCCCAGGGAGAAAAGCTCCAACTGGGAATAGCTCCAATATTTTGTGCAAAGTCTTCCTCCTGTATCGCCTAGAACTTACACTGGTGGTGTGTGCATAGGCTGTTGGCCAGAAACTTGTCAATTTTCAAATCCTTGTAGTACTTCTGCTGTTAAGTGCAAACTATATTTGGGGTTACTAATTCTTTACAGTGTTGATTGTTATATGGCATATAATGCAGAACTTACTTCAAAAACCTGTGGAATAGCAATCCAGGTGGGGACTGGCCAAAAGCTGGTTCAAGTGCAACAGCTGGTTATGTTAACAACCATAGCCGCCAGTTGTATGGCAATACTGTCCAGGAAGGGTGGCATGAAGTTTTAGTTGGTGGCATTTAAGCACTATGCCACCACAAAGACTTGGAACTGAGCAGACAGGACAAAAAAATCCTATCTACCCATCTGTGAGTAGAGGCAATGAAAACAAATATTGATATGGCAGAACTGACTACATGAAGTATGCCAAATATGAAGAACCTTTGGTTAGGGCTGGTGTTACTCCTGAAGTGCAAGCAATAAAGTTTTATAATCGGACTATTACTATGGATAATAAACTGCTAATCCCACAGATGCATGATTTAAAGCATATTTTTTTTAAGATTCTGCTTGAAAATGAAAGCATAAGTAAAGTAAAACATATTAGAAATCACCCAATAGGTTTAAATACGCTTTCCCTAGTCAAATTAGGCAATGGTCACTACAAAGAGATCCCACAAACTCTGATAAGCTAGCCACATTAGTAAAAATTTGATAGTAAATTGCCCAGTGTTGAAAACTTAACTACCTGTTTAAGTCTAAAATTGCAGTAAGAAATATACATCTCTGAAACAAAAAAAGCACCAAGTTATAGATTAAGTTTATTCAAATATGAGGAGGGGTCACATTTCAGAGCTAGTAGCACAGAGCTTAACTGAAAATGCTAGTGGTAGAAAAGTGAACAACGGTATGTGTGCTTTAAATTAAGTTTTTCATTTGGAATGTCATAAGATGACATCTAGTATAATTGAGTATGTATAGTCACTGTGTTACAACCAAACTAGGAAGTATATTGCATTTAAAAAGGAAGGGAGGTTTAAACTCCTCTAGATTCTGGAGGTATAATTTTCCTTGTCCACAGAGCTGAGTCAATAATCACACAGTAATGTTTTTGCAACCCTTTATTAACAGTGCTACTGGCAACCATTAAAGATGCAACAGTAAATTCACATGTAACGTATCAAACATGACCATTAACCATTAATTCTTAAACTAGTTGGTGTGACCAAGCCTGCTCCAGCTGACCTGTACAGGACCGGGTGTATAACGCAAGCTACCTCGGACCTGTTAAAACACTCTTTTATTCTTTCTTTCCAACCCAAGTACCTCTTCATATGTAAAGGAGCTCCAAGGCCGCTGAGCACGTATAGGGAGGAAAAGAAGGTAGGGGGTGAAGCTGTAAGGCTGCCACCAACCTAGCATGTCCCATGCCATGCCTCCTCCCAGCCAGGTGTGAAAACAGAGACCCAAGGTTGTGAAAAGAGAACCAGCTTAATTCCTGAAGTATTCATCCATGGCCATAAAAGTGTCTAAATTAAACAAATCAAAACCAAGAGTGTTCAAATGCACATTGTCTCTGTCATAAAAATCAGAGTCCAATCTGTCAAGATCTTTGTGGTGAATTATCTGGAATCCAGTCTGTCAGGCCACCCATGTATCTCTGTGATTTATGAACTGTCTAGATATCCCAATTGCACTGGACTTTCAAGCTGCTTCCCAGTGGATTCTCAGTATGATGGATGCCCAAAACAAAACCAAGCTCAGATATAGCTAATGCAGATTGTGCATATCAGAAAGTATTCTGGCTAAGATAATTTTCTTAGTAGTCCAGGCCAGGTAATTACCCCTGAAGTGGATTATCAAAACCCTGGGCAAAGTTTCCTTTGCTGTAATTTGATGCCATATCTCCCAAAATTGAAACCATCAGAGGCCAGAAAAGCCAAAAGGATGAACTGCCCACTTTTCAAGGTCAAAATAACCCGAATGTCCAGCTGGAAGACCAAAACTTGTATTGCAGCTCTCTTGATGAAAGAATGTCCCAACAACCAGATAACCTCTTTTCCTGAAACAGAAATAAAGATTATCATTGGTGGTGATTACCTACTGTGTTTTGCTTTTTAAACTTGGTGACTTTAAGCTGCCCACCCCTACTGTAAATTGAGCTTAACACACCCCTCCCTTTCTATACTGCTGTTGATATCCTGAATTATTTGTTTGCCTTTCCTTTCTACACTGCTGTTGATATCTGGAATTATTTGTTTGCCTTTCCTTTCTACACTGCTGTTGATATCTAGAATTATTTATTTGCCTTTCCTTGTGCTTATATTGAAAAAGTGTATTTTGCCTCACTTTGTCTGTTCTACTTGATCTAGCTAGCTGTTGAATAAAGAAGCATATGTTTGCACTCTAGAAAACAATTGTTTTTATATAAAAAAAGGTCAGTGGATTTTCCATCTAGTGCATTGGGAGCTAGTCTGGTCTTTTGAGGTTGAGAAAACACTTGAGATATCTGATTGCAGTTTTATTGGCTTATCTTGTTTTTACTGCCTTTATTATTTCTGTACAACTGAGTGTCTCTTGGCTCATTTATTCAAAGTGAAGTACTTTTATTGAACAGACACTTGTTTATAAACTGTTTAAAGTACACTGCTGTATCTATATTTTTAAGTTTGTTTATGGTAGCATTTTGTACTGTGTACGTTTGTTTGTGGTAGTATTTCACTCTGGACACTCCTTTACTGTGTTTTTTGCATTGGAAGGACTGGGATTGTTCTTCTGGTGGCAGTAGATGTTTATCTAGTCTATCTGAGCTGGGAAACACACAAAAAGTATTTTTATGCACTTCTCTGCACTTGATTTGCAGTGTTCTGATACCTAGGGTGTATAGACTAGATTCAGACCTGTTGAATCTAGTCTGCTATTGATAGACTTGAGCACTAAACCAGCCATCTTACATTAAGAAGGGCTCCCATGCATTCTTGTGTCAGAAGTGTGTTGATCCAGCCTTGTCTGTCTGAGCTGGGGATTGCTGGAGGAAGGTTCATTGTATGCTTTCCTATTGGTAGAGTAGCTTAAAAGTATCTTAATTTCACCTGTATTTAAGCCTCGTATTTGCCCGTTGCAGTGCACCATGCAACAAGGTTTAGGAGTGCCCTGTATAGATGTAAACATCTTGAAACTCAATTTTCCCTAGATGTCTGTCAGTGGAACTCTACGAAGCTTCCCTACTGCACTACGGGTACACTGAGCAGCGTTGCCCCACATCATCCATAGCATTCAATAGAACAAGCACCTTACTTAGTCCTAGCATAAATCCTGGTCAGACTAGCTCAATCCCTTCCCTAATAGTACATACGTTAACAACCTGTTATAATGGATGGGCAGTTTCCCATCATTTCACCAGCCAGCCTGATTGACACGGGCATCCTGAGGCAATAAAGTAATTGCTTCATGTATACTGACAGCCACTTACTCCTAAAACAAACAAATACCCTATGTGAGAGATGTAATTACACTATGAAATTGGAGTCAATTCCCTCATGTAACAACAAATCAGACACCAAACAGGTTGTCAGGACAACCACTTCACCTCTCACACAAAATGAGGCCATGACAAACAAACCCACATAAACGGAGGTACTCACTAAAAGCCTACCAAAAGATCAGAGACTTCCCAAATGTAAACCGCTTGCACACACTGCTATGCAAATAGAAACTACTACATATGATAACACATACACCGGTGTCTCAGCACATAAGCCCCTAAGGCAAAACACCTCAAAACCTAAAGTCTTGGTCATAGGTGACTCCATAGTAAGACACACAGATGTCCCTCTAACCAGGATGAAGAAGAAGAAAATAACGGTCAGCTGCCTGTCAGGTGCCAGGATCCATAAAATCACACATGCACTCAAGTCACTCAACAACAAGTACTATTATGACTGTTATAATCCATGTTGAGGTGAATAACTTGAGACATACCTCTCTGTACTATATGAAAAGAGACATGACTGAACTCTCACATTATGTGTCCCAGGCAGGTATGACAATATCCCTAAGCAGCATTCTACCTTCACCAAGGATTATGCCACATTAAAAACAAATAATTATTCACTTCAACAATTGGCTTAGCTTGTGGTGTCATTCCAGGGGAATGCAGTATCTGTCAGCCTGGGAAGACATGGTTGACAGGCCACTCTGCTTTGCTAGAGATGGTCTGCACCTGTCTCGTCTAGGATTGCGGATACTGGCAAAGGTGACTGCCTCCCCTATAATGCCTTTTTTAGGCAATGTCAAAACAACAAAATTTCTGACTTAACAAAATAAATTCAAGACAAACTCAAGGTTCTGCTGCTTGATGCTAGGAGTCTAAACATGAAACTGCACTCCTTGAAAGCACTCCTCACCTCGGAAGATGCTGATGTCTATGCAGCCATTAGAAAATGGTTCAAGGCTACGGAGAGTGCCCCAGCTGTGCAAGGCTATATTGTCTTCCACATGTTCAAACCTCAAAATGAGCATGAAAGAACCAAAGGTGGAGGTGTACCCATCTTCATTAAAGCCAAGTACACCTCAAGACTGGTCAGACCATACAGATCTCTCAAACTACTCCATGTCCAATTAACTATAGGCAAAATACCTTACCACATCATAGCTAGCTATGGGTCCCCCACTATGAACCAAGAAAAGCACACAGCCTTCCTGGACTTACTGCAGTCCCTCATCATACAGCCCAACACCTTAGTCATGGGAGATTTCAACTATCCTTCCATCAACTGGGTGACATTCATGAGCATGAACATGCTCACCCAGAGGTTCCTGGACTCTGCCAATAAAAATGCTCTGGAACAGATACTCTGCACTCCCACAATGGGATCAAATGTCCTAGACATAGTACTCAGCAACATGGAGGTTCACTGCACTTCCCCCTTTGTGTTGCCCTCACTGGTAAGGTCAGACCACAAATCAGTCTTGTTCGTAGTAACTATTGAACTTGTCACCCCAACAGAAGCAAACAACTAAAAACATTTCCAAAGCAAACTACAGCTTACTAAACAATGGTATAAAAAGTTTTGTACCCCCCCCCCCCCCACAATCACAGGCAACAATGACTCCTATGCAGTGGTGCACACATATGCCTTATATAAACACTTGAAAAACTGTATAGACTAGGCTGTGCCTGACCAAATTACAACCAAGTCCTCCCAAAAAAAAAAGCCAACCTGGTGGACCTCAAGTATAAACAGATTATATAACAAAAGGAAGAAACTGATGTCTAAGAATAGGAGGGAACAGACTCAGCAGAGGAAGAATTCCCTCCACAGCTTGAACAAGCAAATCAGAAATGTTGTAGTCCTCTAAAGCTAATTACAAAGGTAAAATAGCATCCTTAGCTAAGGATACTCATAAGACATTCTTTAACTATGTTCAAAATTTAAAAGGGAATGCCCAGCTATGTGTCAAACTGATAGCAGGTGGTACCCCTCATACTATACTGGTGGAAATTGCCAGCCTGCTAGCTGACATATGTGGTGCAAGCTTTACCCACCTGTCCCTACCAGTCACACCTCAAAGCATATCTGACACCAGTCCTCTGCCTAGTATCTCTAGGGATCAGGTTATATCTGTGCTTTCCAAAGCCACAAACTTAGCCTCAATGGGACCAGATAACATCCCAGGTTGCTTATTAAGCAATCTAAAACAGAACTGAGTGGACCCACTTGGCATTCTCTTTAACCATAGCCTGAGAACTGGTGTTGTTCCAGCAGAGTGGAGAACAGCAACAGCAATCCCCTTGCACAAAGGGGGGGGGGCATCAACTAACCCTGCGATCTATAGACTCATAAGTCTAACTAGCCTCTTCTGCAAGGCCATGGAAAGAATCCTCATGAACCTTATCAACAAGGACATAGACGACCTTCAAACTCTAGACTCAACCCAGTTTGGCTTTATTAAGTGTAGATCATGCTTATTAAACTTAGTAGTCTTCTTTGAGAAAGTCACCAAAGCCCTGGATATAAGTAAGACAGTACATTTTGCTTATCTTGACCTAGCCAAGGCTTATGACACAATCCCTCACTCAGGTATCACTGAGAAACTCTCTCAGCTGGGGATAAACCCTTAAGTTACTAAATGGGTAGCCAAGTGGCTCACCGACAGAACATATACTGTCAGCATTGGTGACTCCACCTCTACCAGTAGACCTGTCATCAGTGGCGTACCACAAGGATCTGTGCTGGCCCTTTACTGTTTGAAATCTATTTCTCGGAAGTCCAGGATAAGTAGACAGCCTTTGGCTTACCAAGTTCACTGAAGATTACAAATTGGGTGAAATTATTGAGTCCCCCAACAATGTTAACATATTACAGGAGGGGCTAGCACAGAAAATGACTGGTGCCAGAGCCAAGGTCTAATACTAAATGCAGAAAAGGACATTATTATTCTCTTTGGCAAAGCAGAATTCCCTGCTAATTACAATATTAACAGCACCCCCTAAAGTTCAAACTGAGTTGTGCAAGATCTGGGAACACAGGTAGATGTCAATCTGAACATTGACCACCATGTTTCCACACTGGTAAGGAAAGCTTTCTACATTGCACATCTCATAAGTAAGGGCATCATGTCCAGGTCTAAGGATGTTATAATTCCACTGTACTCAACCATCATTAGACCATTAATAAAGTACAATGCTCCCTTCTGCATGTACCTCACCGGACACCTGCAGCAGCTTGAAAGACCACAGAGGTTTCTAACCAACAAACTACAGGGCCTCCAAACCATGACTTATGTGGACAGACTGAAAGCCTTGTCAATGTACTCTGCATCAGATAGCCTGCTGATATGCGACTTGTGCCTGACCTACAGGGCAGCCCCTGACCCAGCCCTAATCTGTACATCCGTAAGTCAAATGGCACAAGAGACACTCACTCTAGGGATCTTAATCTAGCCTGTGACATTAACAGAACATGCTGGACAGACAAATATATCTCCCAGAGATTGACAGTACTCTGGAATAATCTGCAATTCACATGAAGCAGAGTTCCTCACTGACCTTACTGAAGTGCAACCTGGGCAAATGGATGGGAGACCGCGCATTCACCCTGGAGGTAGCTCCCATGTCACTCATGGACAAGAGTAGTCACTCAGTCTTTTTCATAGATGTGCTCTACGAATTACATCCATCTAACCAAAGACAATTGTGGCAACTTAGGATTAATATGGCTAGGCTTGTAAGGGCTCTAGGGCTGCTAGCCTAGTAACGTCCTATGAACCTATGCCTGATGCATGACAAAAAGGAGTCAGATGCCCCACTTCCTGTTTTTTTTTGGATGACCCTAACAGAATCCCCCTCCATGGCCAAGTCAGAAGTACATCCTATTTTGAAAGGATGAGATGAAAACCCTTGTTGATGTATCCTTTGCCCCTTCAGTGGCTTTTCCCAGTAGTAGGTTAACCTCCACTTAACCAAATGACCTGCAACCCTGCTGTTTGAAAACTGGGGCTGACCTAATGCCCTTGGGAGTGATCCTGTGTAATAATCTGAACCAGTGAATGGGGCAAACGGCTAACCTCTTTGCCATGTCTAGCCAAACCTGGTGTCCTTTACCTGATTAAGCCATCTTGGGTTTTTTTACCCCTATCAGAATAAAATCTCTGTGAATAATGAGGTCCTCCCAACAAAGAGAATTTAGGAATTCACTAGCATTGAAGGTACCCATGTATAATGATGGGAACAAAGCAGCAATATAGCAAAGGTGTGAAAATCACATGGTGTATTAAAAAAAAAACCCAAACAACGATGGCAAGGAGGTCTCAAAATTGGTTTCCTAGCATCACAGGAAGCTCCAAAAATATTCTCCCAACCCTTGAGCAATCTGCCTGTTATACAGTTGCTGGAGACTTCCTGAAGACCCAAGAAGCATTTCTACCATCCAAAAGCTGCTACATGCACCCATAGTGTTTTAGGGGAATCACCTAATGATGTCCTGGCCACTAGGAAGATAAGGATCAACTGCAAATCCCAATTTCTGTGACAACAGGGCAATGACCTATAGAATGCCTTGAAAATGTAAAGAGGTGAAGAATAGGCCTTCCTGATATTGCTGGCCCAAGACCTGGCTAGCAACATTGCTGCTACTCCTTTCCAAGTAACCAAACTTCTGAAGGAATTGCCATGCCTTTTGGTTCTGCATGCTTGGCCAGCTGGCGAAACCTGGTGAACTAAAAACTGGAAAAACTATTAGTATAGGATTCAGTCAAACAGACATAAGCATGCTAAAGAAAGACATATTAATCTTTAAACTCAACAAAACTAACAATCTGATAACAGAGTGCACCCATTTGGACTTGGAGGACTGTTTATTGAGGGCATGGACAACTGAGGCATTGTCCAAGTGAAATACTACTCTCTTGATGTGTAACTTGTCCTTCCACACCAACATTGCCACCCAGATAGGGAAGATTTCCAGGAAAGTAATATCCCTCCTCCTTTCTTCTGGTCAAGTGTCCAGCCACTTTTTAGTGAATCAGCTGTCTTGGAAATAACCTCCCATAATGGATGTCCCTGCTGCATCTGTAAAAACGTTTAATGTCACTGGAAGAACCTTATGGGGACTGCCAAAATGACACCCCATTGAATTGGTTCAGAAATGTAAACCACAGCCAGATGTCTTCCTTAACCTTTCTGGTCAGTCAGACATAATGATGTTTGGGCTTGTTTCCTTTCAACAAGTCAGAAATGGTAGTGCCTTGTATAGATACAGACACCTTGAGAGACATTTTTCTTTAAAAACACAATTGAAATTTCACCAATACCCAGTTTCACACAGGACAACTAGTTTGCAGTGACAAGCACTGCCCCCAGATTTGCAAACTGGATACTCATGACATTGCTTTATATTCTCACTCCAACTGTCTAATCAATAAAAAAGGGTCTGTTGCCATGGATACGAACTTTCCCACTATCTCCATTACCAGCTTGTTGAATATGGGCATCCTGAGGTAATGTAGAAATTGCCTCATGTTTACTGATAACCAGTTAATTCTCAAACAAACTAATATGGTATGCGAGAGATGTATTTCCATAAAGTCACTGGAGGCAAAGCTCTCACTAATGTCAATAAAGTTGTTAGTAGTACACAATCGGTACCCATCACACACATCATAATGAGAATATGGCAAAGTTTGCCACTGTAGCTAGCTAACTTGGAAGGCGAGTTCAATATGAGGAAATATAGTAAGGAAAGGTGTAATATTTGCTTGGAGGTAGACAAGTGATGATATGAATAGAAGAAATAAGTAGTTTGTTGGCAGAGGATGGTATGATGACAAAGATATGAAAGTAGAAAGGATGGTGGTATGAGGGATAAGGTATGATGACAGAGTTGTGTTAGTAGGGGGTTGGAGGTGCAAGAGATAAGAAGGTAAGGTATATTTATGTTGGCCTGTGGTTTTGGATACAGGGAAAGATGTGATTGTTGAGAAATTATTTCTTTAGAGATATTTTGAATGTGTTTAATTAATCTAGGAGGGTGATATCTGGGGGAAAGGCATTCCAAATCCTAAATATGGCACAGGAGTAGAGGCTATGCCAAGTTCTTTTATTAGCTTTCACAGTGGTTACAACTTGTTTGTTAGTAGATCTTAGATTTTGGAGTGGGGAGTAGGGTTGTAGGATGTGCTGAAGGGTAGAGCAACTATTGGGTGTGTAAATTAGTTTATGCACTAGAGTTAGTTGGGTGAAATCTAGGTATTGTTGGAATTCTAGCCAGTTAAGCTCCTTAAGAGCTTGACAGTGATGTGATCCATAAAGTATACTGGTTGCAAATTTGGCAGTTTTGTGGTAGCATGATTGGAATTTGTTTTTGAGAGATTAGTGGAGGTTGGTGAAGATCGGGGCTCCATATAGGAGGGATGGGAGCAACAGGCTATTTGCAAGTGCCTTTTTAGTGAGTTCAGCCATATAAAGTTTTTGTCTGTATAATAATCTAAAGGTGGAGGTGTCTCAAGTCACATCAAAAATAAATATACCTCAAGGCTGGTCAAACAGGCCAATTTTCTTGAGCTTCTCCATGTTCAAATTACCATAGGCAAAATCCAATAGCACTTTCTTGTAAGCTCCACTCCTCCTCTATGACCCAGGAAATCCATACCATGTATTTAAAGTTATTGGAAACACTCACCATCCAACCCAATACCACATTTATGTGCAACTTTAATTACCCCAGTATTACCTGGGAATCCTATATGGCACCAAACATACTGGCACAGAGATGCCTGGATTTTGTAAACACAAACTCCCTGTACTAGATTGTCAATACACCAACCAGGGGTGCAACCATACTGGATCTGGTCCTGACTCCTAACTAATATTGAAGTAAAAATAAAACGTGTACCCCTAGCTAACCCTGGAATATTCAGGAACTACTCTAAATCTAACTCCCTGCTATTAAGTGATAACCTGGCAAAATGTCAGGCCCCCATAAGCCCTGAGAACACTGCTGCCTATACAGAACTGTTCGCAGAAACCCTAGACAAGTATGTTAATAGCTGCATAAAAGCAGGTGTACCCACCAGGAAGAAGTACAGAACTAACTAAAAAAATAAGCCACCCTGGTGGAATCACAAAATTAATAGGCTGTATAACAGGAGGAAGAAAATCATGGCAAAAATTAGGATGTGCAGCACCCAGCAGGATAAAAGCACTCTCATTAAACTAAACAAACAACTCAAGAGACAAAGTTTACCAAAGCCAAATGTGAGGTAAATTTGGCCTCCCAGGCCAAGGACAACCATGAGGCATTCTTTAGCTATGTCTGCAGCCTCAAAGACAATACACAATTCTGTGGAGAGGTCATTGTAAATGGAGCCACATATACTGAGCCAGAAAATATAGCAAATCTTCTGGCTGACAAATTCAGCTCCAACTTTACCTCTCCTCCTCAATCTTCCCCCAGGAAATACCATCAACTATAAGTCCCCCTGCTATCACTAGGGAACAGGCCCTTAATGATCTCTCTAAGGCCAAGAACACTGCATCAATGGGCCCAGACAATATTCCAGGATACCTTCTAAATAGCATGAGTTATGACCTGTCAGGCCCTCTGGAATTCTATTTAACTGTAGCCTCCAAAGAGGCTTTGTGCCTCAAGAATGGAGAACAGCAAAAGACATCCCTCTGCACAAAGGTGGGCCATCTACAGACCTTAGAGACTACAGACCCATAAGTCTCACTAGTCTCATATGCAAAGCTATGGAAAGAATTATCATGGAAATGATCAATAATGATATAGTAATCCTCTGGACACTGGACCTAACCCAATTTGGTTTTGTCAAGGGCAGATCATGCCTACTCAATCAGGTGGACTTCTTTGAGAAGGTCACCAAAGCAATGGAGGAAGACAAAATGGTTCACACTGCCAACCTTGACCTGGCAAAGGCATTGTTGACAAACTCAATAGGTTAGGTACAAACCCTTGCATCACCCAGTGGATAGCCAACTGGCTCAAAGGCAGGACCCAGGAAGTTAGAACCCGGGAGTCCACTTCTACAAAGAGGCCAGTCACAAGTGGAGTCCTTCAAGGATCGGTCCTGGGACTGCTTCTTTTTGGCATTTACTTCTGTAAACTCAAGGCCAATGTTAATGGCCTTTGGCGGACTAAATTTGCAGATGATTGCAAATTAGGAGCTGCCATTAAATTTCTAAATAAATACAAATGTTCTCCAGGAAGTGCTGACACAGACAAACAACTGGTGTCAGAGCCATGGACTAAAACTAAATTCCAAGAAATGTATAATAGTATCCTTCAGGAAGTCATCCGCCCCTGGTAACTATCATATTGACAACACACCCCTTAGAGTTTACCCAGTAGTCAGGGACTTAGGGACACACATAGTCAGTAATCTAGCCTTTGACCATCACATGTCTACAATAGTGAGGAAATGATTCTATAGTGAGCAACTAATAAAGAAAGGTATGGCATCTAGGTCAAATGAAGTCATTGTTCCACTGTATTCGGCATTCATCAAAACAATCATTGAGTACAATGCCCCTTTAGTATGTAACTAACCAGGGATATCCAACAACTGGAACATCCTCAGAGGTTCCTCACTAAAAGAATATAGAGCATAAGTAACTTGCCCTATTCAGACTGTCTCAAGGCCCTGGCCCTCTATTCTGTATCCAACAGGCAGTTGAGGGGAGATCTATACAGGACATTGCCAGACCCCACTCTGATGGACCTCCTGCATATCCACAAAACAAACAGCACCAGAATTATCCATTCTAAAGACTTAAACCTTCTCTGTAATATAAATAGGGCCTGCTGGAGAGCCAGGTATGTATCCCAGAGACTACCCCTTCTCTGGAACAGGCTCCCCAATCATGTGAAGCACAGTACCTCTCTAACCCAATTCAAATATAACTTGGACAATTGGATGGAAAACAGGAAATTCATCCCTGGTTTGGCACATATGTCTCCAGTGGACACAACCAGCCTGTAAATGGTTCATTTCCCAAGCCCCTGGTTGTAAATATTTCATTTCCCAATCCCCTGCTTACAATTATCAAGGGTACCAGAACTTGCCAGCTATTTGGGATACACAGCTAGAATTAAAAAGGTCACAGTGGTCATTAACCTAGTAAACTCATTTGAGCTCATGAATTTAAGAGGCCTGTACTGATAGCAAAGACAGTACAGCAGAATTTGATGTTCTTTTTAGAACTTCTCTTTACAGCAAAAGACATAGAAGAGGTACCCATGCATCTTTACTAAATTACCCCAATTCCTTGTCTTCTTGTGTGATTACAGTATTATTTAGTTATAAAAATGCCTAAATAATCCAGAAATAAAAAAAAGCAACACAAAAATTACAAAACTAACATTCCTGGATTACAGACCAAACATCCCAATTACTTTCATATGTAAGAAAATCACTTATCTCTCAAGGTGTATACAATTTGTTTAGTCCTCTTTCTGTGAAAAATAAAACAAAATGCCAGTCACTGACTGGAATTAGAATAAAAATATTTCTAGATAGCATTACTTTGCCTCCTGTTTCAACTGGAGTTCATTACCACATTAAATGGATCTTTTGTGCAAGCTTCTTTTACCTACAATAACAATTACTGAAATTCACTGCATTCTTAAAATATAAAAAGACACAGAAAGTCACTGAAAAATGTGTTTGCAGTGAATTTTGAAAGATGTGCTCCATTCTTATATGCTGTCCTTAATTATGTTCCCTTTGCACTTGGTCTCTACAAGTGCTGCCCCAAAAGCATTTGTACTTCCCACTCTTGAGAAATTAAACAACCTGTAAAAAGCTCACACAGAGTGAATCACAGTTCTAATTAATATCAGTTCCCCTTACTCACACCTGCCTAACCCAGCAATAGACATGCATTTAGAAATAATAACATTGTGTTGTGCATCAATTTAAAATCTCAAATTAAGTGTGAACTACTTAGCTCAGCACCAGATAATCTGGTGGTATCCTGCTTCAATAGCTGAGATCTCTCTCCAGTTTAAAGAATGAATGAATGCATATCCCAGCACTATAAAAATGTGTTGATCCTGGAATCCCAAATTAAGATTTTAAAGGCAAAGTTTGAAATGAATATTTATGCTGCATTTAGCAAGTATAGTTGAAGCACAGACCCAAAAGTCACAGATGAAGAGAAAAGATGAAAAAAAAAAAAAAAAAACAAAGCTTGCCGCTTGAATATCTGAAGTAGTGAAAGGGCACAGAGAGGAGAGTAGATGACATCTTTCAAGTTAAATGAAGTAATAAAATACCATAGTATACAGCTGTTCTTTCTTTCTTTTTTACTCAAGGAAAGATAAAGAAAGGCATTTGTCATAAGACACACATTTTACAATATGCTGTTCCTTTCTTTCTAAACCTTAAGGCATATTCAGGGAAAACATGTTATGACAAAATTTAATATTGCATGTTCCATGCATTTTGCTAATATTACACATTGCCAGACCACACCTGTACAGACTGACAATGGTCCACTATCCACATGGCATTTATTTACATCATCATCATGATCATCATTAACGCCCTTGTTCCCATTTTTCTACATGGGGACAGCATGCCCTGTTAACTATCATCATCTCTCTTGATTCAGTGACACTCTTCTGTCCTCTTCCACACTCATGCCTGACTGTTGCAGATCTTCCCTCACACAATCCATTCACCTCTTTGCTGGACACCCTTGTTTCCTCTTACCTTCTTCCTGTCTCACCCAGATCATCTTCACCAGATTGTCTTCTGCTTTTCTGCACATGAGCCCAAATCACCATAGTTTGTTCTCTTTGATCTTTTCTGCAACTGGAGCTATTTGGCCTTCTGCTCTTATGTCCTCATTTCTTCATCTGTCCCACAGTGTACATCCTACCACCCATCTCAGGCACCTCATTTCCATCACCTCTAGATTATTCAACTGCTCTGCCTTTACTGCCCAGGTTTGAGTGCTATACAGTAGCACTGTTCACATAACTGCTTCATACACCTTACTTTTCAGTTCCTCTGGCATTCTTCTGTAATGCACTACCCCTACCACTCTGTAATCATTTGCTGCAGCTCCTCTAATTCAGGTGCCCCTTCTCCTCCACCACCCCTTCCAGATACTTGAAACTGTTAACCTGTTCCACTATCTTCTCTTCTATCTCAATTATCAGCTTCTTCTGATTTTACCAATGCGCTGCTTTTACCCCTATCTTATATGTACTTAGTTTCATCCTATGTATCTTCAGTTTTTCATTCCATCCTCCTATCCTTTGCTGAAGTTCTTGCTCAGTTTCTGCCTGTAATGCCACATCATCTCTTACAGTGACTTTGTTGATCTGTCCCCTATGACCTATTTGCTAATATAATCCATCACCAGTATGAACAGCAGTTGGCTCAGAGCTGAAACCTGATGCAGACACACTCCCACCAGGAGGCCCTTAGTGAGATTGAACACTCTTTGCACTTGAGTCATTGGATCTTTGTACTTAGCCTGCACTAATTCTACCAATGTTTCTGGGACTTCTAACCACCACAGAACTGCCCAAATCAGTTTTCTAAGGACCTTGTCATATGCTTTCTCCAAGTCAAGGAATGCCGAATTGGACTCCTTCCTTATCTCTAGCTTCTTCTCAATTATTTGTCGCACTGCAAACATTGGCCAGTTGCGCTGCATCCTGATCTGAATCTGAAATGCTCATCTCCCATCTTACTTTCTACTAAATTGCATATCCATTTATCACTCACCATCTCCAGAACTTTCATTCAATGTGAAAAGAGTTTGATATCTCTGTACAGCCCACAGTTGTGGATGTCCCCTTTGTTCTTGTACACTGGCACGAGTATGCTTATTCTTCAGTCATCTGGGATATGCCTTTCTCTTCACACTGCGATTAGTACCCCCAGGAGCCATTTCTCTCCTACTCACCCAGCATTTTTATCATATCTGCATTGCCCTTATCCGAGCCTGCTGTTTTCTCTGACTTCATTTTCCTTAGTGCTGTTCTTACTTCTTCTAGGGTTTGCTCCTCTTCTTCTCTCATTTTAGGCTGTGTCTGGGGCAGTACAGTTTATGTGGAGGTTTCTTCATTCAGAAGCTGCTGAAACTATTCCTTCCATCTGCCTTTGATGTCCTGTGGACTGGTGAGCATGTTGTTACTGGCATGCCTTATGAAGGGTTTCTGACAATCTTATATATCTTTCTGTCTTTGTCTTGCAGCATGATATAGTTTCTTTGTGCCACCTACTGAGTCACATTCCAGAAGCTGGTAGAGTGCCTCTGATACCCGATTCTTTGCTATTACAACTCCTTTCTTAGCCTCTTTGTTAGCCAACCAATATTCCTTCCTAGCCTGGTCCATCTTTTCTGTCTCTCCCTTTTTTCTGCACTCCTTCTTTCTTTTGATGACTTTATGAATTTCTGCATTCCACCACCAGTTTTCCATATGTGCCTTATTTCCATACCTGGCTCGGACGCATATCTGTTCTGTAGTCCTTACGCATGGTCTTTTGAAGTGCTGCCATTCTTCTTCAGCTCCACCTATTTCCTCCTCTTATTGGGATGCTAGAGCCATGAGTAATTTCTTGAACTGTTGAAATTTCACTCCGGTCAACTTCCAGGTCTTCATCTTGGACTTTGTTGACCTTAGAGCTTTCTCTGACCACTGTTTGCAGCTGATTGTGGCAACCAGTGGTTTATGCTGTTTGCCAACTGCTTTACTGTGAATGATTTTGGATAACTGATTCTACCCCAGTGCCCTTTCCTTACTAGGAGGAAGTCTACCTGAGTTGCATGCTGGCCACTCCTCTATGCAATCTTGTGACTGTCTGTCTTTTTGAACCATGTGCTGGTGACTATCAAGCCATTTGCCAGACAGAAGTCTAGAATTGCCTCTCCTTCTTTATTCCTGTAGGCTGACCCATGTGGAGCAGTCCTCATATCCTGCTTTGTCTGTCCCGCTATGTGAATTGTAGTCACTCATTATGAGCACCAGCTCATGTTGTCTTGATTTATCTAGTAGGTCCTGCAGCTGCTGTCTGAATATACCCTTCTCTTCACTATCACAACCCTGCTGTTGGGCACAGGCTGCGATTATGAATATTGTCCGCTTATTAGACTAGAGTCTGATTGCCATGAGTCTATCACTAATTGTGATGACATCCCTCACTGCCTTTCAGAGCCGGTCTGTCACCACAATTCCCATATCATTTCTAGCCTGTCCTGCTCCTGAGTACTATACTCTGGATTCCAAGTCAAGTGGCTTTGATGCACTGCCCTTTCATTTTGTCTCTTGAATACATAGGAGGTCCATCCTCCTCCATACCATCATGTCATCCACTTCCAAGTGCCATCCTGTCAGTGAACCTACATTGTGTACAGCAATTATTAGTTCATGTCTGGCAGTTTGATTGGTTTTACATCCAGGTTTTGTTCTACAGAGCTATCCCAGGTAACTCAGGTTGGGCAACTGGACACCAGCCACCCAGTAGCTTATTGAGCCAGGGTTGATGGGCTTTATGGTGTGCACACACACACACTGGCCAATAGGGCCCATACACCCTTTCTACCATTAGCCTGGCATAGGTCAGAGTAGGCCAGGTCCTCAACCTACTTATCACCAGCAAATACCCATGCCCATTTGGAGTCCTAGAGCCACAGTTTACACCACTGAGTGGCTAGCCTTGCCGGGTATGTACTTACATATCTCTCTCATAACAATGACTAGAGTCAATCTTTGTTCTCATCTCTAAGTAACACTTACTCTTACTTGAGAAGGCCTACCAAGAATGTAGAATTTGTTTGCCTGCACATCACATCCTTTTGAAGAATTTGTGGCACTGTCAAAAACAATGTTCTGTGGTAAGGCTTTTGTATTTGTGCTTTGCTTCAAATTTTATTTGTTCCAACTTGATGCAACTAATGATTTGGTTAGATGGGTCTATATCACGAAATTGAACTTCCAAAATATCGAACACTATAAGTTCAAACTTAAAAGATAGAATTCGGATAACATCAAAACGTCAAAACAGCATGTTCCGAAAAACACACACATAACACAATCACACCAAACACCTTCAAAACCTACACTAAACCTAACATACACCACTATCCATGCACTATCCTTAACCCAGCCCTAACCCTAAAGTCCATCACTACCGCACACTTACCTGACCTGTGCCCTAACCCTAAAGTCCGGCACTACTGCACACTTACCTGACCCACACCCTAACCCTAATGTCCGTCACTACTGCACAAGTACCTGACCCGTGCCATAACCCTAAAGTCCGTCACTATCGCACATTTACCTGACCCGCACCCTAACTCTAAAGTCCATCACTATCACACACTTACCTGACCCACACCCTAACCTTAAAGTCCATCACTATCACACACTTACCTAACCAGTGCCCTAACCCTAAAGTCTGTCACTATCGTACACTTACCTGACCCATGCCCTAACCGTAAAGTCTGGCACTATCGCACACTTATCTGACCCGCGCCCTAACCCTAAAGTTCATCACTACCTGTTCATACACTTACCTTGACCCGGTCCAAAAATGCCGAAGCCACAGAAATGGCCAACCAAGTTCTTTTCCTGGGAAAGAATTCAGATTTCAGCGGCTTCGACATTCTCACCTTTTGAACTACCTAGTTCGGCCTTCCGGTATTCGGTGTTCTTCATGTTCAATTTTGCGCTAGGAACCCGGTTAGATTACCCCTTTTTGCATAACCAATATAATATATATTAAAGTGACATTTAGAACAACCAAGTGCACAATTCATGCATTTATTCATTCTCTGGTCTTCTTCTACTTCTTTCGGCTTTTCCCGGTTAGGGGTCACAACAGCGGATCACCTGTTCGCTCATGATTGGCAGTGGAGTTTTACAGTGTCGAGTTGCAACCCAGCACCCAACCTTATTCATTCTCTGGTAACCTGCTTAATCCAACTTAAAGTTGCAGGGAGCCAGAGTAACATTATAGCACTCAATGAGTATAAGGGAGTGGAAAAAAATCCTGTCTGGGGTGTCAGTCCATCACAAAGTACACACACCCAGATGAGCACACAAACTCTGATGAAAGCCACACATACAGAGGGAATACATGTACTCTCTACACAGAAAATGTCCAGCTGAGAATGAGACTGGAAAGCCAAGCACTACAAGGGATAAATGTTAACTGTTATGCCACTGTGTTGTTCAGTACAAAACATATTGCCATTTTTCACCAGACTGGTAGCTGTAGAGTTCAAATGGTTAAAAGGATTATTTAACATTGTGAAGAATTAAAGTTTGTGAAATAAACAGTGTCAGACACACAACAGCAGTTGATGTGCAATGGGAGATTGAAAGCAGTGAAGCCTATTCTGTGGTGGTATTTTTTTTTTTAATTAATAACCTCAATAATGAAACAAGTTTTATTCACTTGGAAAATAACTTTCAAGTGCTTTAAAGTGTTGCTATTCATTATCAACTAGTCAGGATGTTTATATCTCATCAAGTATTTGGCTGATTGAGACAAACAACTTTACCACTTGCTGTGCTTTTTGAAGGGGATGCTCAGTTCAGGCATTTGTCTCTCATAAACAAAGAAAAACTGCAAGTTCTGATATTTTGGTTACACTGGATGCAGTAAATACCTAAAATGTAGCTTTTGTCTAAATATACCATCAGTGAGAAAGACAGACAGACAAGTAGACAGAACTAAAGATGAAGGGCTGGTGATTGTGTTACAGTAGGGGGCTAAAACCTAAAATGTAGCATTGGCAACCATTTAGTCCAAAGGTATTGACATGGGAACAATTGAGCTACTTTGTATCAACTAAGAATATAAAGGTAACAATGTGCCTAAACACAATGTCACACCCAACATTCAGTGTTCTTTTTTTAATCTAAATTATCATGCTTTAATGTATAATTTTTGAATCATTCAGTAATTCTGCAGAAAACTGTTTTCCTCCTGTGCTTTTGTCTTCTATTTAATGTGATTACATAAAAAGGGTTTTAAAATTCAGTCAAAAACAAAGGTTGCTGCAGCTGCTCTTGCATATTAGAAGTTTCTAATGTTCATAATGGCAGCCCTTGCTACAGTGTGCAGCTGTTTTAGATGAATATTCAGTCTGGTGTTGATGGAGTTTACACAACAGTGTGGTTAGCCTTATTTAAAGTCATCGCAGATCTGCAGTGACTGATATCACAGGCTGCAGTAAGTTACTACAATAACACAGTCACACACATCACTGGATACAAAAGCAGCAAGTGTGACCAATGTACTCTACAAAAGTACACTAATATGCATTAGAAATAGGTAGAGCTAAGCTCCTATAATGCCACATTTTACTTATGATAATTGAAAGTAAGTTTGTTTTATGCAATATTACAGTCTGGACATTGGGAAAGATGATAACCCTAAAACAGGTACAAAAGAAGAATCCTGTACATCAAGTCAAATGCACAACTTGTAAGCTGCAATCTTTTCAGTCCAAGAGGACTGAAAACAAATTTATTTATTTATTTATTTTATTTTACATTTGTTGACCGGGCTAGTCTAGCTGGATATATGTCCATTTTCAGTAGAGGCCCGGGGAGAAAAGCTCCAAACAGGAAATTGACAAAGTTAAACTAAGCAATTCTACAGAATTAAAACTAGGCAATACTAAATAAATTGAACTAAGCATTTCTATACAGAAAATGTAAAATAAGCAAAATTAATTTTTTTTTTTTTTTTTTACAAAATCACACTAGAAAGTTATGAGCAATTATTAGATAAAGGGAATAATAAATGTATCTTATTCTCATTATAGGAGAGTAAGAGTAGAGTTGAAGGCAGTGGATACAGGTGTAGGAATAGAGTTAAGATTAAAGAATGGAAGAGAAAAGACATCAATGGGGGTTAGAAACTTCTAATATGCAAGAGCAGCTGCAGCAACCTTTGTTTTTGACTGAATTTTAAAACCCTTTTTATGTAATCACATTAAATAGAAGACAAAAGCACAGGAGGAAAACAGTTTTCTGCAGAATTACTGAATGATTCAAAAATTATACATTAAAGCATGATAATTTAGATTAAATATACAGAACCTAGGGGTAAAACAACTATAACTTTTTTTTTTCCAAGGGACAAGCCCCATGTTGGGGACTTCACCACCACCCCTTTATTTACATATAGAAACTCCATGGTTGCATGGCTAAGGGGGGAAAGAGAACCTTCAAGGGAGACAACAATATGTGCAAAACTGCAATTTTACAGTAAAAATGTAAAATTTGATTGAGGATATTCTAATAGGGGGAAATCAGGATTACGGAGGCCATACTCAGAGAAAATATCTTTCTCTGAAAGTTAGAGTTCTTACAAAATAATATCTATAACAAGAGTTCTTGTGTACAGCTCCTACTGAGGACTTCAAATTTCTTATATATATATATATATATATATATATATATATATATATATATATATATATATATATATATATATATTCTGCATTTGGTGCATAACTAAAGCAGTTCACAAAACATGTCTGGAATCCACTGCTCAGCTCTATGGCACAGAAGGACAAAGGCCTGACTGTGACAAGGATGACCTGATATTAATTAGAAGCTCAGGCATTGAAGGGGATCGACAAGGGAAGAGGCTACTGACCAGCTGACACCAGCTCATACAGTCATCCTTTCTAGGGAAGAAGAATGGTCTAGTCCAGTGCAATGCTGACAACTACTGGAAGGAGAGATATATAGCATGCAGCATTAGTGGCTAGGGAGCTGCTTGGCTCTGCCAAGTCATGTTCATGTGTTCCCCTTCATGGGGGTTGGGCAGGAACACATGCCTGCACAGGAAGGTGTAGCAAGCTCTCATATCAGCCACTGAGGAGGGGTTAAGCTAAAAATAGAATAGCTGTTGTCCTGGTGATTGGGAATGAAGGGGCAGTAGTAGTGGTCATTAAGTATGATGCAAAAAAAAAGCCTTGAATCCACAAGGTGTTCTAATAGAACATCTACACAAACATGCTGGTCTTATTATTGAGACACCTAAGCTGTGAGTCAACATCACCACTGTAAAACATAAATATTAGTTTCTGAACATTTAATGGAAGTGATTTGGATAATCCATATTTTATCTTTATGACCCTGCTTTGTGAAATAATAACAATGAAGCTGTTTACATGTACCACAGAAAGTTATTTTGGAGAGATGGAACATTTAACTATTAGCTTGAACAGTCAAATTAACAAAGGTGCTCAGTTTTGCTATCCTCACCCTCTACCTACATACTAATACTCTAATACTCCTCAAAATAATACCAATAATACTCACATAAAAACAATGGGAAACATTCACATTGACTGCATTTGCCTATAACTTTTATCTATAAATGAATTTCAGAATCAGCATTTTTCATAGTTAATTATGCAGAAATCCATTTTTATCATTATACATAAAATAATACCCTGGTCCAATGGCACTCTCCTCTTGCATAAGGAGTATACAGCCCTTTATGCACATCATATTTGTAAATGTAAACTGTAAAAGCAAGCTAATGTTTCCAGACCATAAACACACTACAAATCAATAGTGTTTAGGTTATGGTATAGTCAGAAATTGTAAAAACTAAGATAATATTGTACATCCAACACAAATTCATCATTATTTCTAGTAACATCATTTTAAGATAATAACATAGTTTGCATATGGAATATAATGTTCTCTTCAGAAACTGGCTTTACCAAGTAGTACAACCAGAGGAGTAGGTAGGGCAGGGTAAAGGGGACAGCTGCCCTAGGTATATGATGTTAGGAGGCATGATCATACCTCTCAACCTCTTAGCACAACAAATCTGTTCAAAGCCAAACATATTGGGGACAAATGTCTAAAATTATCTCAATTACTAGAATAACAAGTTTTGCATTAGCATGTATTTTATTTTTCTTGAAGATATGAAGTTTGAGACACAAATGTCTGTCATTATTTAGTGACATCAGTCCCTAATGATTTGCCAGAAAAGTGCTAATTTTATGAGGACCAGATCAAAAATACAAGGCAACAATCTGGATATTCTGTGAAAATCTGAACAACTGACAATGTGGTACCAGCATTCAGAAATGAATGCCAATTGTGCATCTCTGGACAGGACTATGTGATGGTTAGCTATTAGTTTGAGAAACTGGGTCAAGACGGAAACATATTTTGCCCAGCTTTCACAGACCTTGTGTTGTTAATGTTTTGAATGCACTAAAGAATGCCTGTCTTTAATTTCTACTTGCCATCTATCTCATACTTTTTCCATTAACCATTATTCCACTAATTAAGCTCCAGTGCAAACCTGCTACTTATGATTTTTATCACAACTTTCATATTTTGCTTCTTTTACAGGTCAGTTCTTGCTCAGTTATTTGCTGTTGTTTTCTATTATAAACTTCAGCCATGTAGCTTAGTGGTAAAATATCTACCTCACAACTTTAATTCTGATCAACAGTCTAAGTGGACTGAGTCTTGCATATTATTCCCATGTCTGTGTAAGATTTCTCTGTGTAATACGGTTTTGTCTGGAAAACAAACTGCTTGAATGGCTGCATACTACATTATATGTATATGCACATCACAGTATCTAACAGTGCTGGAAGTGATAATGATGAATGCAAACTGGGCATTGTTGTCCACTCTTCACTAATACTAAACAATGCTAGCAAGAGATAGAATTTGCCCGTACCTGCAGTACCAAAAACAGCCTCAATCGTAGTGCAAAAAACGTGCAAATAACATTTGGCAAGAAAAGTTAGTCACTTCATATGTTAAAAATGGTATTCCTTTTCAGACAGATGTGGTCAAGGCCTAGGTATTTACATGGACAGCTCTTTCTCATTCAATCATCATGTTTCTACCACTGTCAAGAAATCTTCCCTTATAGTCAAGTTCATTGTTAAGGTATTCTTCATAATCCAAAAAAATCATCCTACTACTGTCCTCTTCCCTTATTAGACCCATCATTCCATACAATGCTCCCTCTGATGTGTACAAATTGCTCAGCTAGAAGGAACCCAAAGATTTTTAACCAAGAAAATTAAAGGGCTTAAATTCTTCAACTATCCAAATATTTTACCATGACTTGTTATATTCAGAAGTCTACCAGCTGCTCCAAGATGACATTTCCTGCTTTCTGAGCCATAAAAGACCAATTTCTGTTGGACCTCCTATTTCTTCACAAAGGCAATGACTCTGCAAACATCCACATTTGGGACCTAAGTCTACACCAAAAAATAAATAAGACTTTCTGGATGGATAGGTTCCTAAGTCAATATATTTCCAGCATATGGAATAAGTTAACCCTACAAGTCAAACAAAATACTACTTTTACTACCTTTAAGGCTAGTCTTCATAGGCTCATAGGATCATAGGAGGTTACTAGGCTATTAGCCATGCATCCCTTATAAGCCTAGCCAAGAGTTTAGTCCATGTTTAGACAAGTCAGCACCCAAAGCCCCTGTCTAGCAGGGACACAGGTGGAATCCCGGGGGTGTATTTTGTGTTTCTCATCCAGTTAATCAGGTTGTGCTTAAAAAGGGATAATGAGGTACTCAGCTTGACATGGAGAGGGAGTCTGTTCCACATATGGGTGAGTTTCTGGGGCACAAATCTGTCCCACCAACAAGTCCTATTGATATCACAGACCAGGTTGAGGTCGGGCTTGTGGATTGCTTGAGTTGAACTTGACTTGTGGATATGCAGCATTCCCATCAAGGCGGGGTCTGAGATTGCTTTGTATGCCAGACAGATGTCACCTCTGAGGAGTCTGTATGAAACTGAGTGCAGGGACAGGGCTTTTAGCCTATCTGTGTAGAGTAGATGTTTGAGGCCCTGGATTCTCCTGGTTAAGAACCTCTGTGGTCTCTCCAGTTGCTGCATGTGCTTTGCAAGGTACACGCTGAAGGGGACATTGTACTCAATAATTGGCCTTATAAGGGAAGAATACAGGGATGTTATGACCTCTTTGTCCCTGGATGAGATACCCTTAATTATGAGGTGGGCCATGTAGAAAGCTTTCGTACAATGGAAGCAACATGGTGGTCAAAAGTCAGGTTGCTATCAACCTGGGTGCCCAAATCCCTCACTACTGATTGTGTACTTAGGATGTTGTTATTAATGTGAGAATATGTGGGGACATCACTTTCCCCAAAGGGGATGATGATGCATTTTTTGGCATTCAGCTTGAGGCTATGTTTCTTGCACTAGTCATTTGTTTGGGTGAGACCCTCTTGGAGGACATCCACATCACTAGGGGAATTGATGACTGTGCCCAGCTTGCAGTCATCTGCAAGCTTGGTCAGTTATTGCCCACTGGTTTTGGCCAGCACCTCAGAGAAGTATATCCCAAATAACAGAGGCCCCAAAACCAATCCCTGGGGTACTCTGCTTGTTATGGGTCTACTGCTGAGGTGGCTTCTCCTATTTTGAGTTTGCTACCCATCTAGTAACATATGGATTGATGCCTAGTTGACAGAGTTTAACTACTATGCCTGAGTGGGGAATATTGTCAAAGGCTTTGGCCAGGTCAAGGTAAGCAGAGTGGGCCATCTTTCCCTCATCCATGGCTTTGGTGACTGTCTCAAAGAAGTCGACCAGATTTAACAGACATGACCTCCCATAGAGAAAGCCAAACTGTGTGGGGTCGAGTGTTTGGAAATTGCCAATGTCCCTTTTAATGAGGTCCATGATAATCTGTTCCATGGCCTTGCGGATCAGGCTTGTTAGGCTGATGGGTCTATAATTTCCTGGATCGGTGGATGCTCCACCTTTGTGTAAAGGGATGACACTGGCAGTCCTCCACCTGGCTGGCACAAAGCCAGTACTCAGGCTTTGGCTGAATAGTGTGCCTAATGGTGCTGCATGTTCATGCCTGAGTTCATGTAGGATGCAGCCTGGGATGTTATTGGGTCCCATGGAGGCTGTAATTTTTTGCCTTTGAGGGGGCAGTAATGACCTGTTCCCTAGAGATAAGGGGTGGAGGGCAGGTACTGGAGATGTCCTGATTTACTAATCGGGGGGACAGAGGGGAGATGTTTTCACTGAATCTGTCAGCCAGTAGATTGGCTATATCTACAGCATTTGTGTATGTGTGGTCCTTGACCACCAGTTCTGAACCGATCTGGGTGCTTCCTTTGAGATTGCAGACATATGTGAAGAAGGCCTTATGACTGTTTCTAGTAGATGTGGCCAATTTGGACTCAAAGTTGGCTTTAGAGGATTTCACTAGTGCTCTTATTTGCTTGTTCAGGCTAAGGAGAGATTGCTTCCAACTGGGCACCTGCTTCTTCTTCATCTGGACAGCAGCTTTTTCCTTTTGTTGTATAGTTTATTTATTGCTATGTCCACCAGACAGGTTTACTCTTCCTTACGGAGGATGATTTTGTCCTGTCAGGAATTCCTGATTACATGCATCTATATAAATGCTCATATAGTACTTTGGTGTAGATCTGGTCATTGGTGCCAGTTCCTACAGTGGGGGAGGGGGGTGTGAACCTGTTTTTACTATCCCTCAGGAGGCTGTAATCAGCTTTAGAGAATTATTTTGTTTGACCCTAGCTAGAGGTGGGTCAGGGAAGATAGTGACTTCGAAAGTGACTGCTTTATGGTCGGATCTTACCAGGGAGTATGATACCAGGCTGACTGGTTACTCGTGTTGGATAATACCAAGTCCAAGATCACCTCTTGTGGGGGTATCGACTAGCTGTTCCAAGGCATTTGCATTAATAAAATCGAGAAATCTCTGGGCATTTGTGTTCTGGTATGAGTAGTTTTTCCAGTCTATGGTCGGGTAATTAAAGTTACCCGGGGTCAGGGTAAAGGGTTGAATCTTGATAGATATGAAGAGGTCCAGATAGGTGGAGTGGCCATTTTAAGTCAAATTTGGGGGCCTGCAGATAGCTATAATTTGAACAGGGGGTCTTGTCAACGGCACCTGGAGTGTTTCCTGTGCATCATACTGTTTTACCAGCCTGGAGGTATATGTGTCTTTAATATATATATTGAAACTCCACCTCCTTTGGCTTTGCTGGTGACATTTTGGGCTCTGAAAGTATGATAGGATGAGTAACCAGGTAAGGCTGGGGTGCTCTCCACAGCTTTGAACCAGGTTTCTGTGACTGCACAAATGTCAGCATCTTACAGGGTTAAGAATGCTCCAAAAGGTAAGTAAAACCACAGAGACTCAAGCCAGCAAGTGTCGAACACTTCCAATAAAATCACCACACTTTATTCACAGTTGTTTAGCGCTTTCTTCTCCACTACAGAGACTTCCTCAGAACAATGTCCCACCCAAACCCAGCCATTAAAATACCCACCCCCAATTATTCAATTAACATCTTCATTTTTTTTAAAAGCAATACACCAAGATAAAAATTTCCACATTCCTTAACTCTTATAGTGTATTCAATAATGTGCAAATATTGTTTTACATACATTGAATTAAATACACAGTATAAAAATAAATATAACCAAACTATGAATTCTTTTGAACCATAAAACAATCTAATATAAACATAAGACAATTTGTCCTTCCATAAAAACCCAGACCTAACCTGAAATTTGATTAAGCTTTAAAACACTAGCAATACTAATAGTTTCATTGATGCCAGGATACTGGGAGTCATTAAAATACAACTGCCATCTCAGCTCCATAACATCTAAATGGACATCTAAAATACAACCTTGTTCATCCTTCACTAACTCCTGTATGACTAAAAATTTGAAGTGATGACCTTGATTTTCTTTAACATGTCTATAAAGGGCACTGGTACTCCTACAATGTCTCAAATCACCCAGGTGCTCACCAATTCTAAATTTAATCCTTCTACATGTTAGGGTTAAGAATGCTTGCAATGAGTGCAGTTTCATGTTTAGACTCCTAGCATTTAGCAGCATGATCTTTAATTTGTGTTTTGTTGAAATCTTTATGTTGGTAGTATCGACCTCTTGACTTTTCCTAAAAAGGCACTATGGGAGAGGAAAGAGCCTTTGCCAGAAGCCTGAAGCCCAAGTGAGACAGATGTAGGCCATCTCTAGGGGAAGCAGTGTGATCTCTTGATCATATCTTCCCAAGCTGTCAGGCACTGGATCCCCATGGAATGACATCAGAAACTAAGCCAAATGTTAAACTCAATCATTTTCTGTTTGTACTGAGGCATCATTCTGGGTGATGGTAGAATGCTGCTTAATGTTAGGGACATACCTGCCTGGGACACATATTCAGTGAGCTCAATCATGTGTGTCTTCATATAGTCCAGAGAGGTACTTCTGAAGTCATTCATGCCAACATGGATTATGACAGAGTCATAACAGTACCTGATATTGACAGACTTAAGTGTGTGTGTGATATGGTGAATTGTGGCACTTGTCACACAACTACCCGTGAATTTTTCCTTATCCAGCCTGGTGAGAGGCACATCTGTGTGTCTCACAATGGAGTCTCCTATGACTAATATGTTGGGTTTATGGTTAGGCCTTAGTGGTTGTGAGACACTTGTGTGTGGACTATGCATGGTATGTGGTGTGGAGGTTCATGCAGTTCTCATGTGGCCTTGATGACTAGATGGGAAGATGCACATTTACACCAGGTTTATGATGTAGGTCCCTTCTCAATTTGGAAGGTAAGCACTGTTGAGTGCTTGATAAAAGATGGCAAGAATTTTTAACCCTAAAAACTATCCTTCATTAACCTGACTTCATGGCAGAAAGGACAAGTTCCCACCTGCTTCACAGTCAACTGTGATTACACTAGCAGCTCCAGAGCTGGAGGAGCCAGTCAGGGTGGGGGAAGAATGGAAGGTTGTATCCCATTTGCCTCATCCAGAAGAAGGGGTGTTGCACACTCTGAGGCACACTGGGCAGTGCTACCATCCTGGTGGAGACCAAGAAGCTCACTACTCATGTCTCAGCATGGGACAGAGATACGTGGAGGAACACCTCTTCTGGAAGTATGGATATGCCCTCTGCTATGATCATGTATCATGTCCCCTATGGTTCTCTAAGTGCATTCAAGTTGGAGGAAACTAAAGAGAAAAACCTCAAACAACCTATGATGGCTGTCTGAATAACTGTCCTCTCCCACCCAACCCTCAGCCTAGTGATGGGGAGCAAATCAAATGATTGACTGAGAAGCAGAGGCAAATAGTGCAAAAAAAACTCTATTGTACAGAACACACCATCTGCCCTTACAGCCTCACTCTGGCACTCTCTTCCCACAAAACAAAAGAAATCGACTCATATACCAAGTTCAGATAGGAAATAAAAACACACCTGTTTAGGAAAGCCCAGTGAACCTGCATCCTCTGTGGCTACATCATCTAACGTCTAACCATTATCTTATTATTCTTTTACATTTTCCTCTTAACAATGACCCTAGAGATTTACTGCATATGTCATAAACACAACATTTTTCATTATTGTTATTATCTCATCTTGTGTTATAACAATGTAAATTGTTTCTGTTGTGCTACCTTGTAATTTGTGAAAAAAATCTTGAGTGTTTTTCTTTAGGACTGTGCCTGTAAAAGGTCAGTTTTGATCAGTGCACTATCACAGTAAACAAATGTAAATGCAATTAAACAAGTAAAAGCATGTCTGCTTAAAGGTATATACATCTAGGCATCTTATCAGAAGTGCAGCTAAGGTGGGGTGAAGGGGACAGCCAGTGCTGGTGCAAAGTGTTAGGAGGCCATATGTGGTCTTCAGTGTATTGTCAGAATTCATTAATGCCAGTATTGCATTTGCAGTCTTAACAGAAGTGCATGTTAGTGCTCCATGTGTGACAAAAAATGCTCCTCTTTCTTATAATGAGTAGCAAACTGTTTGCCAAAATGGTTGTTTGCTTTTTTCTTTGTTTGCTTTAAGGAGTGTGAACTGGAAAAATGACCTGTCTGGTTTGCTCATTAAATTAGGAGTGCTAAACTAGGAAATTGATTTTTTTCTCCTCAACTTTAAGTTCAGAAGGGAGTCACCAGATCAGAGGATGGCACAGGGCATCAAATTACTTACCTAGTATTACTTCTATGTTCCTATAATGGCAGTAGACTGCCAAACAGCTCCAAGGTACCCTGAAAAACTACTAACCTTCTACCTTAGTAGGATTTCTTCTAAACAAATAAATTTATTGGAGTAAATCCCCCTTGACTCCCCCACAGACTCTGATAAGCTATGCACATGGTTCCTATGTTATTATAGGGACCACATCATCTTCATATTTCATTATATGTATAATCTCTGTCTTAATTCAAACACCAGGCCCACAATATGGAAAGATACATTAGTTACTCCAGTTCCAAAAGAAAGTAAGCCATCTTCAGCAGCATAATATAGACCAGTCTCCATTATACCAACTCTATCACCTAATGAACTGTAATCAGTATGGGTTGTAGACAGTCAGAAATACTGTGAAGGCACTCTGGATCCTGACAGATGACATTCTAACAAACAGGGATAAAGGTAACCAAACTGGGGCCCTGTCTGTCGACCTTACCTGAGCCTTTGATATGGTGGATCATAATCTAATCTTATAGTATAGGTATTGGTACTCAGGTTATCAGACTGATTTACAGACTTTTTCATGAGCAGACCATTCAAAGTTAAAGTCATCTCCTTGTTCTCCACCAGAACCAGCACACTCTGTGGTGTCCAACAAGGATCCTTGCTCCCCTACTGTTTTCCATTTTCATCAATAAACATCTGTTTGACCTACAGCACTTACACCAACTACTTTACACCAATGACATGATACTATATAGATCAAGCCCAAACTACCACTTAATTCAAGAACAACTTCAACAAAATCTATCAATGGACAGCCCAAATGAGCAATGCTGACTCACTGTGGACAATACAGCTAATCATTATTAGTGAAAGACTTCTGCCTTATCCACAGTAACATAGCACAGTGCCTGCTGTATTGTTGCTGTTACTATGTTGGATATTTGTGCTGTCTCTTCCTAGGTGTTATATGCTATAAAACTAATCTCTGATTTGAAGGCATTCACCTTGCGAATATCATATTTGCAAAGCTACGTGTGCTTTTCTAAGGTAGTTCTACACACCAACATAGCATTCTTTTATCATACTGCCGAGCTGCTTCTGACTCATTTGTACAGGTTACTTGTATACTTTGTGAAGCGTCATCCTTGCATAACTAATACTCTGATGTGGAGTGTCACTCCTGTATTACTTTTCAGGGCTAAATTAATTCTAGCTTTGTTTCTATTTACAAGAAAACAAACAGAAGAAACATCTTTGACCCCTGCCTTAATAGACACGGATCCATTGCTAATATGTTGATGAAAACAAGATACTAGAGATGATTGAACTAGCATTGCTGACACTCATCTATGCAAATGTTTATCAGTATAGCTTTGCAGATGGCATTACTGTCATTCCGTGGGTTTCAGTTATGTATCACTGGATTACACAATCAAATTGCAGGATATCAATTCTAAATAACTGAAAATCAAACATAATAAAATATGCCATAGCAAAAGCCATAATAGCAAGTAAAAAACAAGTCTGCAAAATGAGTTAACTTTAAAGTAAATGTCTTCAATATATACATATATTTCAAACAAGCAAACCAAAGACAATAATTTCACATACAGTTATAAAGTAATAATAAAATACTAACTCACAGCAAGAGTAGACTTAGAGAATAAACTACAACAGAGAAGCATAATAAAAAGTTTAACAAGGTCAATACTTAAAAGTTTCCTTGCACTAGTGCAGTTCACTACACCCTAATGTGGAGGTTCTGCTACCAAATCTCTCTAATTGTATATTTTAATTCTGAGGTTACTTCACTTCAGGAAAACAAGGTTCATCACTTCAGATGAATGGCAGTAAACCCTTTCCCTGAGGTGACCCAAGCAAAGAGATTATTTAATTACCGGGTATAAGGAGCACAGCCTTTCACATCAGCGAAGCAGAAGTTTGCATTTGTTTCCTATACGTATAGATACCTGTTTTGAGTTCTTTACATAAACCATCTGCTTAATAATTCAGTTTTGTTGAATGTAGCTGACTACATTTTCTACTTTCTAATTCCTGCATTAAAACATATATTTTCAATCTAAAAAAACTTTCTAATGATTATTTAAATATAGTTTTAAGTAATATAATAACATACTGTATAATATATGACTGTTGCAGTGAAGAAATTGTTCCTTTTAACCTGTATGTCACTGCATTAAGTTTGCAATAAGCAAACATTTCACTTGAGACTGCCACCTGTAAAACTGTTTTATTTTTTATCAGTTTGTCATTTTGAGGTGCAATCATAAATAGATCAGTTTAGTACTTACTTTCAGAAATGTAGCATACTATATGGATTTAGATCTTTTGATTCAATACACTTTCCTTATTTGTTTTATTTACTGTGGATGTACACTGATCACAAGAAACCATATGCAGGCTCAGTCCTTGTATTCATTTGTAGAATCAAAGTTGGTAGTTTCATTTGGTATCTTTAGATTTTTTTTAGACTTCAGTATTTTAAGTTCAGGGTTAGTTAGGCATAAAATGATGTGGCAATACATAGTACAATATGTTTCTGTGGCTATTTATGTAACTGTGCGCCACGCTTGGTTTTGATTAAAAACTGAACCACTCTCTACTGTGTAGATAACTAATGTGTGATTCCTAGGTTTTGCATTTAAAAAAATCAAGACTTCTTTATAATTGGCGTTTCTCTTTTCCTTAATACACAGGGATATCAGAGTTAGCATATAAAAGAAGCAGTAGAGTGAGGCTCCACACTAGAGAGGTAGGGGTCTTGCTCGACCTGAAAAAGTGCTTATATTGCTTGCCTTAACAATGTTGAATACTGTTCTGTTCATAACTGCACTTAAAAGTGCCAATCACAAAAGACTAGCACTTTATTCAAAGAACTTTTGCAATAACTTGAGTGTGGGTCATAATGAAGACAAGATTTATTTTGATTTTTCAGAGGTTTCTGCCTCAGTTCATTATAAATGTTACTTGGGAAACTGGGCTCTCTGGACCTCAAACTAATATTGCTATGGTCAGTTTTTCCCTGAATCCTGAAAGAAAGATAACATACATGATCAAGGGATGACCCTTTGCTTGGTGTGGTCTCGTGTCTCAGTAAGTACCTACTGCAAGGATCCATTGATGGCCATTTATATTTCAAACTTTTCACTTATGATATAATAACTTATGAAGATACCTCATACTACAAGAGAAGATTGCAAGCAATGTGGAGGCAACTGCATGAATAAGCAGTACAGATAAACATTTACAGAATAAGTCTGCAGAGATAAAACAATGAGTAAGTTTAGGCAAGCATACCTCTCAACCTGGAAACATCAAAAATCTGGACAAGGCCCATGAAAAATAGGTACAAATCTGCACGCTGATTAACATCTAATTTGCATACAAAATTACGTAACCCCACCTACTCCAATGGAATTGTGGGATACCAACTTTCAAACGTAAACTAAAGAACAGATGACCAAGATATGGCCCCAGAGTCCACTCCCCCTGCAGCCATTGCAATGTCCCATCACCTGGCTATTTCACCCCATTTACCATAAACATTAATGTGTGCATACTGCTTTACTTCTACAATGATTATTTGGATATTATTTTTACGTTTTACAGCACAACAATGCCCAAACACTAATAAACATCTGGTAAACAAAGCAATACTGTCTCACAATGAAAATAGACTTGGCATTAAAACTTCCCTGCCCTTGAAACTCACATTCATTGAAACTCACACCACATCCAAAGAAAATGCATTTTGTCAGTCGTGGATAAAGATCACCTTTGGGCTGTTTTCAAATCATTGGCCTCTTGCACACAAAACAAGAAACATACATGTGTTCTTTTCTCTGATACACCTTCCTGACTTTATTCAATTATATTCCTTGTACAATACAACACACTTTTTATAGCACATTTTAAATTATTTTAACATTTTTCCAGTAGGCTGTACTGTAGGCAGTGAAACAAAATGCATGAACAAATAATGACAAAGTTGCCCAATTCAGAACAATTCCATCATAAAAGTCTACTTCCACATCCACACTACAAATAGAACGACAGTAGTGTAAGCCATAGGCATCTTACACAGCTTCTCACTCTTATTTTCAATTTCTTTTTTTGGGGGGCGGGGGCAAAAGGTCAAAAACCAGGGACACATTTTAAACATTGCTTGTATAATTTTGTAAAGTTAACTTGTTAGAATAAAATGTTGTGTTACCACCATGCATTTCACTAGCAAGTCCTGAGCCCTGGTCCCTATGCGCTACAGTCAGAGTAACTGCACAGACCTTCAGGAATGCATGGATCATGCAATCCCAAATAAAACCAAGACCCAATCCTCCAAAGGCAGGCATCCTGTCTGGTGGACCCCAGCCATAAACAAACTATACAACAGAAGGAGGAAGCTACTACATGATAGAGCAAAATCCCAAAAAGGGAAGGCATCTCTGATCAGTATTAGCAAAAAACTACGGGCACTCATAAGATCGTCTAAGGCCAGCTTCGAGAGAAAAATTGCACAGGACACTAAGGATAATCACAAGGCTTTCTTTAGTTATGTTAGGAACCTGGGTGGGAATTCCCAGATATGCTCAGAATTAGTTCAAAATGACAAAAAATACACCGAACTCACAGATATTGCCAACATCCTAGCTGACAGGTTCAGCGAAACCCCCCCCCCCACCACCAAAAGGGCAAATATCTATCCCAGCAGAGTGCTACCCCCCTGACATCTCAGATGCACAGGTAAGAGCCGCCCTATCCAAAGTAAAAAACACAGCATCAATGGGACCAGACGGTGTCCCGGGCTGCATCCTACATGAACTCCAAGAAGAGCTAAACCCAAACATAAAACTACTGTTCAATCTCAGCCTTACTACAGGATATGTACCCAAAGAGTGTCATACAGCAACAATGGTCCCTCTCCACAAAGGTGGTGCCTCAATGGATCCTGGAAACTATCGCCCCATAAGCCTGACTAGCTTGGTCTGCAAAGCTATGGAAAGGATCATCATGGACCTCATAAATAAAGATACTGGGGACCTACAGACACTGGATCCTACCCAGTTCAGCTTTGTTAAGGGCAGATCCTGCCTCTTAAACCTGATCAATTTCTTTGAAACAGTCACCAAGGCCATTGACGAGGGGAAAAGCCTTCGATACAATACCCCACTCGGGCATTATAGATAAGCTCACCAGCTTAAATATAAACCCCTATGTCACTAGATGGGTTGCAAACTGGCTCAAGGACAGAACCCACATGGTTAGAATTGCTGGAGCCATGTCAGACTCCAAACCAGTTACAAGTGGTGTCCCACAAGGCTCAGTCCTGGGACCTCTCTTGTTCAGTATATATTTCTCGGAGGTACAGGCCAACATGGAAGGACTGTGGCTGACCAAGTTCTCAGATGACTGCAAACTGGGCGCCATAATTGACTCTCCAGCCAACACAAGCATCCTCCAAAAGGCTTCATAGAAACAGACAACTGGTGCCAGAGCCATGGCCTCAAGCTAAATGCCAAAATGTGTATTGTCATCCTCTTTGGCAAAAACAAAGTGCCCACAAATTACCACATAGGTGGTAATCCATTAAGTACAGAAGAAGTAATTAGGGACCTGGGGACCCAAGTTGATAGCAATCTCTCATTTGACAACCACGTGGCCAAAGTGGTTAGAAAAACATTTTATATAGCCCACCTAATCATGAAGGGATTCACATCTAGATCAGAGGAGGTCATCATGCCTCTTTACCCATCCCTCATCAGGCCCATAATTGAGTACAATGCCCATTTTGGGATGTACCTTACCAGACACCTGCAGCAACTGGAAAGACCCCAAAAGTACCTCACCAAGAGGATCAAAGGGCTCAAACAGATGCCATATGCTGCCCGGTTAAAGAAACTCCAGCTCTACTCAGTGGCATATGGCCTGCTCAGAGGCGATCTGTGCCTGACGTATAAAGCCATGTCCAACCCAGAATTAATGGACATGCTGCACCTCAGAAAATCCAAATCCCATCGAGCTACGCTCGAGACTTGAACCTCAGCACTGAAATAAATAGGACATGCTGGAGGGACAGATTCATAACCCAGAGGCTCCCTTCACTCTGGAATAAAATCCCAGTCCAGGTTAGGCAGAGTTCTTCATTGACTCTCTTCAAGAGGAATCTTGATGAGTGGATGGGAGATCGTAGGTTTACCCCGGGTATCACTTCTGTGTCACAGTTAGACAGAGGCACAGTATACTAACCTTGAAAAAGGGCATAGCAAAATTCATTTAAAATGGGTGGCGAAAGCCAAACACACTCTGGCTAGGCTTATAAATGCCCTAGGGCAGATAGCCTAGTATGAACCTATGAACCTATGAACCTATAAGCTTGCTAAAATGTAAAATGGACCTGCACTGATTTCTGTAAAATGTAAACAGAGCTGCTATTGCAGGGATTTCTCACACACACACTAAAACGGACCTGCGCTGTTTGCTTAGTTACTACAAAGATTTCTGTAAAATGTAAATGGAGCTGCTACAAAGATTTCTAATGTAAACCACACATTAAAATAGAGCTGCTACAAAGATTTATGTAAAACAAACCTGCCCTCCAAGGTTGCTACAAAGATAAATCTGACCTGCAGAGATTTGTCCAACACACATTTAAACGGAGCTGCAAGATTTCTAATCTAAACCACACACACACCAATGATTTATATAAAATGTAAAACGGACTTGCAGAGATTTCTCACACACACTTTTGCTTATGCTGCTACAAAGATAAATGTAAAACAGACCTGCATTTCTCACACTCACACACACATTAAAAAAGAGTTGCTACAAAGATTTCTAACATAGACCGGAGATGCTTACACACACACACACACACACACACACACACACACACACACACACACACACACACACACACACACACAAACACATTTCTGCAAAATGGAGCTGCTACAAATATTTCTAATATAAACTGGAGCTGCTTACACATACTTAAAACTGAGCTACCTGCTTGTTTTTACACACATGGACAGAGCTGCTTTAAATACAGATACTTAACATACAACGGACACACACCCTAAATCACTACCTGACAATAAGTGAATACCCAGCCACACACACACACTTTGTTTCCTTACCTAATGCCTTGCCTTGCTTCATCCCGTTCTCTCAGCCTGCAGCCCAAAGTCTGTTTACTTTGGCACTCGGGAATCGTGGCACCCCTTCATTTTGACTCCAAAACTCGGTAAAAACCGAGTAATTCGGGACAGTTGGGAGGTCTGTAGGCAAGCTAAGCTACAGACTAAGTGCATTTATCATACCTAACTGTGCAACTATCCAGGTATCCTAACCAGGGTGTTTCCATACTTCAGGTTTTCCCACATAACTCAGACCTAAGTTTACTATGATATAGTTACATTCTCCTAGAGTCACAACAAAGTCAGGGGCATAACCTGGATGTGCTCTTTATTGGGTGGGTCTTATCTTCAGACATAAAAACCTCTCAGTCATCAGATTATGAATACTTCTATTATGACTATCTATATATATATATATATATATATATATATATATATATATATATATATTATAAACTCTAGAAATCCTGCAAAACTTTTCCACTCTAAGGCCATTGAAAACAAAATCTGCCAATTAATTTCCAATTCCTCTCCTCAGGAGCACTACTGTATCACCTTCTCCAAAACCAAATGTCTTACAGTCTCCTACTGAGTTGAGGTACACCTAGGGTCTCTTGTTTTCAAACTACTTCAGCCAGGTGCCTTTCCACCACTTCCAGCCAAACTCCATAATAAATCCACCCCTACAACCTCTCCCAATTAATTGTCTCACTCCGGACACCCCAAACTAAATTGCACTGTGCCAGCCATTCCTTCCCCATTCTTGCAACCAAACATTGGGAGTCACCTCTTCACCTTAAAGAAGTCTCCCCTTTTCCCATCTTCAGGGCTCTACTTAAAACATACCCTTATCAAAAATCTGACTGCAAGTGCTTTCCCACTAGACATATAACTTCCCTCCTCACCTGCATCACTATTTTGTTGATCCTTTCTCCTCAGCTTCAGTTTCCTTCTCATATTTGCTAATAAAATTAATTCATATTTGATTGTATACTCTGCTATTATTATTTAACCCAGCCACTGGGGATGCACAAGCCAGTGCATTTCTTTGTGCTGGTCCCAAGCCCGGATAAATGGGGAGGGTTACGTCAGGAAGGGCATCCGGCATAAAACCTCTGCCAATTTACTGATGCAGAGAACATTTCATAATTACATACCGGATCGGTCGAGGCCCGGGTTAACAATGACTGCCATCAGTTCTGTTAGCCAACAGAGTTCTGGCAGAACTTGGGCTACTGTTGGCCGAAGAAGAAGAGGAGGGGGAAGGCATGCCCGAAGGCAGGAAGAGAGGAGGAAGGTTAGGAGTGTAGTACTGAGGGTAGGAACTTTGAATGTTGGCAGTATAACTGGTATAGGGAGAGAGCTAGCTGATATGATGGAGAGGAAGAAGGTTGATATATTGTGTGTGCAAGAGACCAGATAGAAGGGAAGTAAGGCCAAGTGTATAGGAGGTGGGTTCAAATTGTTCTATCATGGTGTGGATGGCAGAAGAAATGGGATAGGGGTTATCCTAATGGAACAGTATGCCAAGAGTGTTTTGGAGGTGAAGAGAGTGTCTGATAGAGTGATGTTTATGAAGCTTGAAATTGATGGTGTAATGATGAATGTTGTTAGTGCATATTCTCCACAAGTTGGGTGTGCGATGGATGAGAAAGAAAAATTTTGGAGTGAGTTGGATGAAGTGGTGGTGACTGTACCCAAGGGTGAGAGACTAGTGATTGGAGCAGACGTCAATGAGCATGTTGTTGAAGTGAACAGAGGGGATGAGGAAGTGATGGGTAGGTATGGTGTTAAGGAGAGGAATGCAGAAGGTCAGATGATTGTGGATTTTGTGAAAAGGATGGACATGGCTGTGGTGAATACGTATTTTAAGAAGAGGGGGGAGCCTAGGGTGACGTACAAGAGTGGAAGAAGATGCACACAGGTGGATTATATCCTATGTAGGAGGGCCAGTCTGAAGGAGATTGGAGACTGTAAAGTGGTGACTGGGGAAAGTGTAGTTAAGCAGCATAGAATGGTGGTCTGCAGGATGATGTTGGTGATCAAGAAGCAGAGGAGGAGTGTGAAAGCAGTGCCAAGTATTAAATGGTGGAAGTTAAAAAAAGGGTGATTGTGAGGTGGAGTTCAGGGAAGAGTTAAGACAGGCACTGGGAGGCAATGAAGAGTTACCGAATAGCTGGGTAACTACAGCAGAGCTAGTAAGAGAGACTGCTAGGAAGGTGCTTGGTGTGACATCTGGGCAGAGGAAGGAGGACAAGGAAACATGGTGGTGGAATGAGGAAGTACAGGAGAGTATACAGAGGAAGAGGCTGGTGAAGAAGAAGTGGGATTGTTAAAGAGATGAAGAAAGTAGACATGAGTATAAGGAGATGAGGCGCATAGCAAAGAGAGAGGTGGTGAAGGCTAAGGATAAGGCATATAGAGAGTTGTATGAGCAATTGGACACTAAAGAGGGAGAAAAAGACCTGTACCGGCTAGACAGAGGGACAGAGCTGGGAAAGATGTGCAGCAGGTAAGGGTGATAAAGGATAGTGAGAGAAATGTACTCACAAGTGAGGAGAGTGTGTTGAGTAGCTGGAAAGAGTACTTTGAAGGGCTGATGAATGAAGAGAATGAGAGAGAGAGAGAGAGAGAAGGTTGGATGATGTGTGGATAGTGAATCAGGAAGTGAAGCAGATTAGCAAGGAGGAAGTAAGGACAGCTATGAAGAGGATGAAGAATGGAAAGGCTGTTGGCCCAGATGACATACCAGTGGAAGCATGGAGGTGTTTAGGAGAAATGGCAGTGGAATTTTTAACCAGATTGTTTAATGAAATTTTGGAAAGTCAGAGGATGCCTGAGGAGTGGAGAAAAAGTGTTTTGGTACCTATCTTTAAGAATAAGGGTGATGTGCAGAGCTGCAGTAACTACAGAGGGATAAAATTGATCAGTCACAGCTTGAAGTTATGGGAAAGAGTAGTGGAAGCTAGGTTAAGAAGGGAGGTGATGATTAGTGATCAGCAGTATGGCTTCATGCCAGGAAAGAGCACTACAGATGCAATATTTGCTCTGAGAGTGTTGTTGGAGAAATACAGAGAAGGTCAGAAGGAGTTGCATTGTGTCATTGTGGACTTAGAGAAAGCATATGACAGGGTGCCTAGAGAGGAGTTGTGGTATTGTATGAGGAAGTCGGGAGTGGCAGAGAAGTATGTAAGAGTGGTACAGGATATGTACAAGGGTAGTGTGACACTGGTGAGGACTGTGGTGGGAGTGACAGATACGTTTAAGGTGGAGGTGGGATTACATCAAGGATCAGCTCTGAACCCTTTCTTATTTGCAGTGGTGATGGACAGGTTGAAAGATGAGATTAGACAGGAGGCCCGTGGACTATGATGTTTGCAGATGACATTGTGATATGTAGTGAGAGTAGGGACCAGGTTGTGGAGACCCTGGAGAGGTGGAGATATGCTTTAGAGAGGAGAGGAATGAAGGTCAGCAGGGCTAAAACAGAATATATGTGTGTAAATGAGAGGGAGGGTAGAGGAATGGTGAGGATGCAGGGAGTAGAGTTGGTAAAGGTGGATGAGTTTAAGTACTTGGGATCAACAGTTCAGAGTAATGGTGAATGTGGAAGAGAGGTGAAGAAGAGAGTACAGGCAGGGTGGAATGGGTGGAGAAGAGTGTCAGGAGTGATTTCTGACAGACGGGTACCAATAAGAGTGAAAGGGAAGGTCTACAAGAGGGTAGTGAGACCAGCTATGTTATATGGGTTGGAGATGGTAGCATTGACGAAAAGGCAGGAATCAGAGCTGGATGTGGCAGAGTTAAAGATGTTAAGATTTGCACTGGGTGTGACTAGGATGGACAGGATTAGGAATCAGTATATTAGAGGGGCAGCTCAGATTGTACAGTTTGGAGACAAAGCAAGAGACGCGAGATTGCGTTGGTTTGGACATGTGCTGAGGAGGGATGCTGGGTATATTAGGAAAAGGATGCTAAGGATGGAGCTGCCAGGTAAGAGGAAAAGGGGAAGGCCTAAGATAAGGTTTATGGATGCGGTGAGAGAGGACATGCAGGCAGTTGGTGTGAAGGAGCATGATGCAGAGGACAGAAAGAAATGGAAACAGATGATCCGCTGTGGCGACCCCTAATGGGAACAGCTGAAAGAAGATGATGATGATGACTCTGCTATTATTATTTACATATGGTATCAATTGTCTATGGGATTATTTGCTTTCTGTGATTATTCTGTGTTTGTGAATTTTGTTCTATTTTCTGTTTTTGTGAATATATTCACCTGGACTACACCTGAAAATGGTCTATAGTGATTAATTTGCTATCCTGGTAAACAAACTAAAATAAATAATTAAAAAAGTGCTGGGTAACAACATGTATGCAACATGCAATGATTCTAAAAGGGAACTGCTCTGTCTGTTGCAGTGATGCACCTGCCTTTTTGTTCACCCAATTAAGAGTCTGGAAGCTTCCGTTGTCAAGGCTACAGTCTGACTTGGTACGTTCATAATCTGAGTACATACACAGTATGTCCCTATGTTCTTCTCCCTAAAAGAGATGAACAGACATTTCTTCCTCATTCCACTTTCTCTCACTGTCAAGTTCTCCAGCTCTCAACTGTTCCATCAAGCCCAGGTCCCCTGGATTGTAGTCAAGGCTTCATTGCTGTGTACCACAGGGCCAACCCATGAAAACCTTGCCTTAAAGCACATATAGTATATTGTCCACAATAAGGTAATACCCTTTAAGTACACCAGCTACTCTCACTCCTCTATAAAGTCACATGGTTGCTCTACTCTGCAAACTCTGGTAGAGTAATACCCTTACATCAGCTGTTTTATCCATCCCTCTTATAAACACATTGTTTCACTCTCTGGAAGCCCTATAGTACTTAGCCCTTTACAAACACAAACTGTATAGGTCTTTACATAAGTTTTAAATACTAGTATCTACTTACAACATGATTTGATCACATTCACTAATGTTGATGTAACATCCTGACCCCATGTATAAATGGGGGAAAGGGGGAGATGATGGCAACAATGACCTACTTACAAACAAACAACAGCTATCTACAAACATGTAGTCATTAATATTTGCTAACATCTACTGATTTACTCTAATACTTCTTGAAATAAATGCTCACACCTCTGATTCTGCTGCCATTCAAACTCATACTAACACTAACACCTTCTGTCATATAAGAATTGAATACTATTTAACACTTAATGACCTGTCACAATGTCCCTTAACTTGTGTGCAACTTGTTGTGTACCCTGCTGGTCCTTACAGTGTACACCTCATATGAAATGGTTTGGCAGGTAATGTGGCACTTTTTATCTATTTTACTTTATTCCTGAACTGGTATGCAAAAGTACAAAGTAATACATATGTTACAATAGTCCATTCTTATGTAAATGCAGTTAAGCTAGCTAATGTTTTTCTATATAACTACAATATTTCTTATGCAGTGTATTGAGCACTGCAATTATATTTTGAATTCAGAAAAAAGACAACTTTGCTAAGCACTTTTCTGACATCAGAAAGGTGTTTAATGTTTTGTTAACCACATACGAAAGGTATGTAACTAGGTTTTGTTAAGCACCTTCCTGCTAATCTGTATGTCTCAATAACATTCTGGCATATGTGCACATATTCCAACTCGCACTGCTTTAATGCTTGATTAAAGCAACTCTGGACGTTGCTATGATGATTGTGAACACCTTCAGTGATGTGAATACTGAAATAAGCAAGCCAATGTGTTAAATTTCTTCTGCAAAGATTGCCTAGTTTGAAAGTTGGGTTTGATCTATTATGTAACCTCTTACTGATTAGGATCACAACAAATGATAACCTTTCACTGAAGGTGCAGCCTTGATTATAGTGGACATAGGATGACTCTGCATTCTAGTTAATGGCTTTCACATTTTTCTGCATATACCCAAACAGGTTGCAAAAGTCTTATATCGCTATGTGACATGCACCGCAATGGAGTGTCCTGCAGTCAAAAGGCAGCAAGTGAGTGTGCATATAGGTCCATAGGCTGTTACTAGGCTAACAACCACTAGGACCCTTACAATCCTAGCCTTGCAACCCCATATCATTTGGATCCCAAGTGTGATACGGGGGCCATGCTAGTTGGGAAGTAGCTTAGGATTTGTAGGGAGGGTGTTAGAATAATGCTTTTCTTATTGATGGCCTCTGTCCATAAGAGACATGGGAGCCGACTGAGGGTAGGTAAATTTATAATTTCCCATCCAGTTGATAAGGTTTTGTTTGAATAGGTTCAGGGATGAACCTTGTTTTACATGGATGGAGAGCCTATTCTATAGTGCAGGTATCCTTTGGGGCATATATCTGTCTCTCCAGCATGTTCTGTTTATGTAACAAGCAAAGTTCAGATCCTCAGATCTAGTGTTTCTGCTGCTGTTTCTTTTCCCCATGCACAGCAGATGCATTACGGCTGTGTGTGAGAAAGCCCTGTAAGCCAGGCAAAGATCCCCTCTCAGCAGCCTGTAGCAGACTGAATACAGAGACAGAACCTTTAATTGAGCAGTGCAGGATAGTGTATTCATGCCCTCAATTGTCCTGATGAGAAACCTTTGTGGGTGTTCCAATTGTTGCAAGTGTCTGGCTAGATACATGCCTAAAGGGTCATTGTATTCAATGATAGGTCTGATAAGGCTGAGTAGAATGGTATTATAACTTCCTTGCACCTGGGAGCCATACCCTTACTTATAAGTTGGGCGACAAAGAATGATTTTCTTATTATCTTAGCTACATGTTGGTCAAAGGCTAAATTGCTGTCTGCATCCCAGATCCCTTACTACTGGGATGACTCTTAGGAGTATTTTATCACTGAAGTAATTAACCTGCATTAATAGTTTCCCAAAGGTCATTATAATGCATTTTTTGGCACTGAGTTTTAGGTCATGAGTTTGGCCCCAGTCATTCCTCTGTGTTAAACCCACTTGCAAGATATTTGTGTCATAGGGAGAAAGCTATCATAGCTCCTGACTTACAGTCATCTGTGAACTTGGTGAGCCGGAGGCCTTTAATGTTAGCCTTGACTTCCGAGAAGTGAATGCTGAACAGGAGCAGGCCCAGCATGGTGCCCTGGGATGCTTCCCTGGTAACTGGTCTCTTGGTGGAGGTGGTCTCACCAATCCTGACTTCATAGGTCCTGTTTGTGTGCCAGCCGGAAATCCAGCGAGTTATGTAAGGTTTACGCCTAGCTCAGAGAGCTTGTCAACAGTGCCTGAGTGGGGCATTGTATCAAATGCCTTAGCCAGGTCAACATGTACAATATGCATTGTTTTACCCTCATCCATTGCCTTGGTGACCCTATCAAAGAAGACTAGCAGGCTAAGTAGGCATGGCCTTCCCTTAACAAAGCCAAATTGGGATGGATCCAGTGTCTGTAGGTTGTCAATGTCCACATTTATCATTTCCATCATAATCCATTGCATGGCTTTGCATATTAGGCTTGTTATACTGATGGGTCTATAGTTCCCTAGGTCAGTTGGTGGTCCATCCTTTTTGAGGAGAATGACTGTTGCAGCCCTCCATTCACTTGGAATGTAGCCTGTTTCAAGTCTGTAGTTGAACAGTGCCTCAAGTGGCCCTGTTAGGTCATGTTTTAGACTCTTCAGGAGGCAACCAGGGTCCCTGCTGATAGCTGGGAGCTGTATGTTGTAGGGATTTCACCTAGTGGAGCTGGTTGGAGTGGGTGATGAAGAGTTGAGTTGACTGTATCAACCAGCAGATTTGCTATGTCACCCTGATCAGTGTAGGTGGTACCATTCACCACTAGCTCAGCACATTGTTGTGTGTTACCTCTAAGGTTCTGGATGTAGATGAATAAGGTCTTTTGATTGTCCTTAGCCTATGAGGCTATCTTGACCACATAGTTGGCCTTTTTGGACTTAATTAGACCTCTTGGTTTCTTGTTTAGTTATATAGGAGAGCCACTTGTCTTTAAGGGAGCTGTTTTTCCTGTTTTTTGCCCATGAGTTTTCTTATTTTATTATATACCCCATTTAAGTAAGGATTCCAGTGTTTGTTTTGGGATTATGTCTGGTAGGTACGACAGCCTGTATGCAGCCATTCACGTTTGTATAGTGGCTGTGTGAATAATTCTGCATAGGTAGCTGTGTTCTTGGGGATGGTGGAAGGCTTGAATTTGAACACCTGTCACTTACTAGGATGTAGTATGCCCTTAAACAGTTCCTAACTGTTACCGGTTTAGCTTTATTTCCATAGTCAAGCTTGAAATACAGCTTTACACAGGGCAATAGATAATAAAAATGATCTTGGATTTAGGCATGTTACAATGAATTTTACTAGGGGATGTACATTTCCTATATACAGTATGTATACAAAGATGAGGATAGACTGCTTTACTGGAGCTTTTAGCTTTGGGTTGACTTTAATATAATTTCTTCATTCTGTATATTGAAGTCAGTGGAGGTTCTGCTGTGGTACATCTGCAATTTCAACAGTTGTAGCTGGTTGCTATATCAATATATATATATATATATATATATATATATATATATGTGTGTGTGTGTGTGTGTGTGTGTGTGTGTGTGTGTGTGTGTGTCTATATATATATATATATATATATGTATATATATATATATATATATATATATATACATATATATATATATATATATATATATATATATATATATATATGTATACACGAGATAGATTGATTTACTGGAGGTTTTACTGTTGGCTCCTTTATATGTGTATGGACACTGTAGAATAGTGGCGGTGTAGCTAGTCTGTTTAAATGTGTTAGTTTAAAGGGTCAGGCAGCACAGTGCTGGATGATCACTTTAATCAGATCAACCCAGAAGCAAACAAGGATGTTAGAGGTAATACAGAACAGCTGCACATAGGGGTATTTGAATCACAGTGTCCTTTTGCACAGCAGATTCATGGTACTTGGGAATAAGGTGAGTCCAGAGTGGACTCTATTTGGTGTTACATAGAGTAGAAGGAAGAAGGATGGCAATCTGGAAGGTATCCCAGTGACAGAAGGGACCCAACCCTTTAGAAAGGAAGTCTTATGAATTTAGTAATGTCTAGGAAAAAAGAGAAAACTGTTTTTATTGTCCCTTGTTGCTAGAACTGGAAAAGAGTTACTCTGCTCTCTAGAGGTCTCTTAAGTATTGTTTTATTTTTACCAGCTATTCTACAAGAGTCCTGTTTCAAAATGGAACATTGCATGTAAGTGTAAAGGTTTGTTGTACTGCACTGTAAAAAAGCCTGCCCGAAAGGTAAATTTATTTATGTTGGAACTGTAGATGGATTTCTAATAGTTGCTGCATTTCTGTTTTGAACTTTGTTTTAGTCAACGAGTATGATTTTAAGTCACATTCATGACCCCAAAGACTTCTTGGTTTGTCACAAACCACCTTGTATAATACTGTACACCCCTCTCTCACTACACACACACACACACACACACACACACACACACACACACACACATGCACAAGGATTTACTTTCTTACAGTTGTTTAATTACTAGAGAACTTACTTCTGCATCTCATAAATTTCTACCCTATATTCAGATGGATGATGTACATATTAACAGGTAGGTGGTTGTTTTTACTCCCACATGCACATGCGCATAATATCTATAATTTTTATGCAAGGCAACCTGTTCCCTTATACGTCTCACATGGGGGGAGGGGCTACATCCCCTTACTTAAAATAATAACACCATTGTTATGTCATGGTAAAGAAACAGCAAGCATCATTAAATGACAATCCCATCCTGCTGTAATGACACTTACTGCTAAACTAATAAAGAAATGCAGCTTACCCTGTAGAACAAATGGCACTTTATTAAGATGTGTTTCTTTGGATGAAAGTAACAGTGTAAAGAACTCACGAAGAAGTACTTTATTATTCTTCCATTCATTAAAAACACGTTCCTTCTACACACACACACATATAGGAGAGACAGATATATAAATATAGGCCTCATGTTATAACGATGCAGGAGTGTTTACATATGATGCACTCTTACTCTGTACATGCAGACATATATGTATACATATTATGGGATATTAATGCACAGAAGTCCACAAGTTCATAAAATAAAAAAAATTCATGTATAGTCAAACAAAAGACAGTAGAACAGTATTTTCTCATGCAGACAAATGCACCAAAGGAAATATTTATTTATTTTTTATTTTTTATTTAACATTTGTTTATCAGGAAAGTCCGACTTGGAACCCAGCTGATTTTCAGCAGAAGCCTGGGGAGAAAAGCTCCAGATGCATGTCTTTGTAACATGGGATGAAACAGGAGCACCCGGAGGAAACCCACATGAACGCAGGGAGGACATGCAGACTCCGCACAGAAGGCACCCTAGCTGAGAATCGAACTGAAGAATCTCTTGCTGTGAAGCAACAATGCAACTGCTGCATAATTTTGTAATGCCAACCAAAGCAAACAAATCTCCTTTCTTTCTTTCTTTTTTTCTCAGAGTCACATAAAGAAAGGGGCACACTCTATCAGACAAAGTCCGCTATTTCCACACTGGAGCTGGCATTAATGTCCACAGCACATGGGGGCTTCCAAGTAGTTCTCTTCTCTCTCAATTCCTTTGCAGGAAGATGCTCATATTTCCTGAGATATAATCCATACAAATTTTTAACAGCAGCACCCTACCTACAACTATTCTTGGCACGCATCCACCTCATTGGGAGGTCAGTTTTAATCTGAGTTGGTGGGTCTGCAGCCCTTTTTCTCATATATCACTTAATTATATAAATGGAGCATGCAGGAATTCTCCCTACTTAATACTGCATGGCAACTAACTACTTAAAGCAACAACTCTAGTTGCAGTGCATATACACTTTAGTTATATCATTTTAAAGCAGGGGAGCACCATTCTGGCAGAAATCACCACATTATGTGGCAGTATATACACAAGCATGACTTAGGTTTTCCTACAAGTAAGCCTTGTTTGGATAACTGTTTTTATTGTAAGATGATTTTTACATAGCATTACATTTCTGCATGCAAGTGGTGTGCTTTCTGTTTTTTTTTTTTTCCTTTTTTTCTCTGTGGTGCAACTTTGGAGTTGGTATATACAATTTTGGGAGTTCCATGGGATCAACGTTTTTTTCTGTTTTTGTAGGTTTTGGATCACCATTTTCAAAATTAAATTTTTGGTAAAGAGCAGAAAAAAAGATTGTTCACAGCTCTTAGGTAAACCCACTAATTTGAAAAATATATTTTTGGTAGGAGGGGGAATTATCTTGCTTATGGACATGAGTGCTTGGTTCCTTACTGCAAATGATGAGTGTGTCAGTGCTTGGTGCAGAAGGGTAATGCTGCCTTATCTATCATATGTTTCCTTTTGCTCTCAGGAAATCTGCTGTTATAGAGGTGGATTTGTTCTTCAAGCTTCTCTGCAATCTTTTCTGTAATTGTATTAAGTCCCTTCTTATTGCAGATTCTACAAGGCATCACTTGATCCACTCTTAGAATACGTAAACCCAGTTTTGCACTAGATGGATGAGATAGAGAAACTCAAAAAAATTGCCTAAGATTGCTGAAGGTCTGTTGCCTCTTGTGTCATGCCTCAGTGTTGTTATCGGTTCTAAGCAGGTCTCTCACCCATAGTTCTGCCATGTATAAAAAGGCAGGTAATACATAAGGGGCATTTAGTACTCATTTTATGCTTCTCCAGCATATTGCCCTTCTCAAACTAGTCTGATATCAGCTGTAGTTTATCAGGTAGGAAGCCACACTATGCACACCTCTCAACCTCTTAGAGTAAAACATCTGGACAAAGCCATAAATAATCAGGGAACAAAGGCCCAAAAATAGGGACACTTTAAACATTGCTCTTACAAACTTAGAAAGTTGATAGAATAACAGATTTTGCATTAGCATACATTTACTACAGGATATGAATTCTGAAACTCAAATGTCAGTCATTATTTTCTGTCTTCAGTCCTCAATGATTTGCTAGTGACTTGCCAGAAACCACAGTTTTATGAGAAATAGTTGAAAAGTATGAGCAAAAATTTATTTATTTTTATTTATTTTTAGGGCGGCGCAGTGGTGCAGCGGTTAATGCTGTCACCTCACAGCAAGAGGTTCTCTGGTTCGATTCTCGGCCGGGGTGCCTTCTGTGTGGAGTTTGCATGTTCTCCCTGCGTTTGCGTGGGTTTCCTCCGGGTACTCCGGTTTCCTCCCACATTCTAAAGACATGCATCTGGAGCATTTCTCCCTGGGCCTCCTCTGAAAACAGGATCTGTGGAACCTAGTCGGACTTTCCCGGTCAACAAATATTAAATAAAAATGAGCAAAAATCTGGACATTCTTCAAGAATCTGGACAGTTGAGAAGTATGACACAGTACCATCATAGCTCATCATATCTCAGTGGCAGGGAGGAAGGGAAGGGCTTAAATCCTCTTGATCTGTATTTCAGGGAACTCATCATAGGTCTTCACTATACTGTACCAATGAAGTTGCCTGCAGATCTGCTGTGTGAGATGAAGCAAGTAGCTCTGAAGGAAAAGGCACCACAAACTCTAGTTAGGGCTCTACTTCTGAACCTTCAGCCCCATCCAGTAGGGTCATGACAGTGAGCTGTAAGAAGGCTAGGAGTTGTGTAGTGACAGCTTAGGCAGGTGGGGACATTCTACTGCTACTGCTTTCCCTAACCTAACCATAGATGGAACACAGAGACCATAGCAAGGAAGATGCCATCTACAGTTAACATTGTTTAGAGACACAGGTTAAATATACAAACAGAATCCTCCCCCTGTTGAATTGTTCTTACTATGAATACCCCCTGCCTCAAGGGTAGCTGCACAGTTGCAATGTGGTCTGTAGCTACAGTGATCTCCTTTAGTAAGTTAACAAATGAAAATAAAATAAATTGGTGTTCTCCTCCATGGAAACCATCCTATTCATGGAAAGTGAGCTTACAAGTGCAGGTCTCTTATGAGACGGGCATAATGCCTTCATCTTTATCCTTCCTGTGCATTTCTACATACATTCAAGAGAACCTGCTCTTTCTAAAGATTAGGAGACTTATGGAACACAAATGCCCATGGGTCATCAGATCACTAAAAGCCCATATTAATTCTTGTAACAAAACCTGGAAAAATATAGACGTGAACAATCCTGATCAATGCAAGGTTTCCTCATTTTCAGACTGACACACTCCTGCACAGCTGCCACTAAGGTAGACAAATCATCATCTATTAGGAGAAGCAAACATGCCCTTCACCTAAAGCTCTTCTGGAACATAATTAATGAACTTACTCAGGAAACTTGCTTAACAATATCAGCAACTGACCCATCAATAAGGTGTAATAGCTTTTCAGTTGAGTTTGTAAATCTCTTCCATAGGTAATTCAGCCAATTCCCTAAATTTCTCCTATAGTCAAAGTCTCAGAAACATAATCTCATATATATTTCCAGTCTGCCTCTGTTAAAACTGTAATAAACCTACTTATGAAACGAGAAATTTAAGGTAAATTAGCATAATCCTACCTTCATAAAGGAGGTAGTCCCTGATGTAATTAAGGAAATGGCACACATCATCTATCCCTTATTTACCTCTAGCATTGTAAGACCTCCTTTCAAGTATGTTAATGTAAGCTTTCTTTGTAATGGGGCATGTCCCTCTAGAAAGCAAAAATATAACCCCAATTGCAGTCTGTCTCAGTTAAACTCCTTGAAAGAGTAATATAAATGGAAATGCTTCTTTTTGTTAAAATATATGTAACTACCTGCCTACTCACAGCATGAACTCAGGAAAGTGTTCAGTCTTTTACCATCTATAGTGTAGCAGAGTCCGTTTAAGTTAACACTGAAATGGGTCTCCTAGCTAGGGCAATCTTCTCAGTTTTAAAAGGGGAATTTAAGTCTGCAGACCACTCCCTCCTATTAGCTAAATGCACAAAATCTGAATTTGTATAAGACTTATTGCATATGTTTAAGCTATGAGACAGAGGTAGGACGTTTGAGTAGTTAAAGCTGCACGCTATTCTGTCGCGCTAATGTCCGTGCTCTTGTCTTCATTTACAAATGACATCTGTTTCAACTTGAGAAGAAAAATTACTTTAC
>NC_056733.1:255904812-255907312 GCF_019279795.1 Protopterus annectens
TACATCCCACTGAGCTGTAAGCCACTGTTGATACATATATGTAAGGGAAGTACAGCTTGCCAGCATTAGGTTTATGCTGTGTGTAAATGTATATGAGAGGTATAGTTTACAGGTGAATAACATCATAATTACATGTCATTGAGCAAGGGATTCCATCGTTTGAAAGCATAAAAACAATGTGCATGTTGACTTAGTCAACAAAAAATTAGATTTTTTTTTTTTTACTTTGTCTCATTGCTCAGTTGCATATAGTAACTAAATCCAAAAACAGTGGAATTTACATCATGGTTACTAAGGTCACTGTGAAGGAGGAGTATGTAAACTGGATTATGTTCCACAGCCATCCCTGACCTAAAAAGCACACACAGCCATCCCTGATCTAAGAAGCACACAGAGCAATCCCTGACCTAAGAATCGCATTTAGTTTGACATTCTACTATTATTTCACAATATAGTTCAATAAAACGGGTCTATATTATAACATCGAATTCTACAAAGATCGAATGTTATAATATCGAACCCTAAACACCAAAATCCGAAAACATCGAACAGTCAGAATAGCGATTTTTTTCCCAGGGAAAAAATTCACTATTCTGAGAAACATACACACAACACAAACACACACAAAAAACAGAAATCCACACACATACACTTAAAATCCTACACCTAAACCTAAACTAAACTTTACATACACTACTAGCTATCCACTTACATTAACCCAACCCTAACCCTAAGGTCCAGCACTATCGCACACTCACCTCACCCGCACCCTAAACCTAACTCACCTAACCCGCCCTATAACCCTAATCTACACACAACTGCACACTTACCTGACCCGCGCCCTAACCCTAACTCACCTAACCCACCCCTAACCTACACATGATCGCACACTTACCTGAACCCAACCCGTAACATTCCAACATATTGAATGCTGAAAACAGTGAAGCCACAGCAACGACCCACCAAATTCTTTGCCTGGGAAAGAATTTGGTGTCCTGCACCTTTGCTGTTTTCAGCGTTCAGCATTACGGGGTCAATATTATAACATTCGATCTTTGTAGAATTCGATGTTATAATATAGACCCCAATAAAACACCCTGCACATCTCCAATGAATTTCAGAAACACCCATATTTTATCCCACTCTACTTCTGTGATATTCACCAGTGCTGACTGTGCAAGAGGCTAGCTGAATGCTCTGAGTATGGACTTCATTTGTTACAATGGCATTTTCTGTTTTTAGTCTGGCAATACTCTGCTAATGTAAGCATTCAATAAAACATTTTGTCAATTTATGGTGTGCAGACACACTTGAGTGACTAGGTTTGGGTATGCCATTCAAAAAAGTATTTTCTTCATAACTGTCCATGCAACATCAAAATTAGTAGTCGAAGTTGTACTTTAGCCTTGTACTCTGATGTGAATTTCCTGCTATAATAGACAAGACAGTGATAAAGAGTTTGAAATTACAAGTCCTTGGAGAACATTTATATAGCAGTAGTAGTAGCCTAAGGCCATTAGGTTGCAAAGTAGTCAGCAGTTCTTGTGTAGTCATGCTGAATCCAAGCATCTGAAAAAGTTTGTTAGTGTATTGCTGCACGGATAAGTCCTGTGCTTGCAAACAGTGTTTTATTATTTTTATCTGGGTTTCTTAATATAATATTATTTTTAGATTCTATTATTTATGAAAATCAGCTAGTAATTATATTTCCTGCAATATGAGTAGCTCTCACTATAATCACCTTTGCTACCCGAAGATAAGGATCACTATTGACGTTCCTTGTAGGAGTATCAACTCTTCTGTTGACTGCTTCTATGGATAAAGTTTAATAACTGACAGCAGTTTAGACAGGCTATATAAAGGCCAGCTTTTGCAACCAGTTCTCATAATTCAAAAAAAATGATGGCACTTTTTGTAGACATCTGTGTTACTTGCCTAAAGGTAACAGTTTTAATAGTACACAAAGTGCTACAAAAAGCAATATTTTATATGCAATGGTAGACCAGATTACTGCATCAGAGTTAATGTTCTTTTTAACAAGCCAATGGTGGATTTCTGGAAATGTTTCTAATTGAACGGAAATACAAAATAAATAAGAAAATAGCTGTATGCCTTAAATTATCGTAGTGTTTACTATTTACTCTGCCCCTTTAAAAGATCTGCACCCATGTTTTTTTTTTTTTTCATTTTTTATTGTATACATTTGTTTATTTCATTTTAAAAATACACATACACATATATACATATAAACACACAAACACACAACAAGAGAAAAATAAAAATGCATAAAAAAGATTAACATCAAATACAAAACTACAGTATATCCAATATGTCCAAAATATAAATGTTAACACTTGACAGGGTAAATATTTAAAACTACCAATTAACATTTTACTTATTGCTGAATACCCCTCACACCCATCTAAATGGTTCATAATCAAAATGATATTTACAAGCAAAAATGCCTCATTGTATAATTATTGTATGCTTAACACATTAA
>NC_056733.1:255912312-255914812 GCF_019279795.1 Protopterus annectens
CATTATACCTTTTGCTCAATTTTAAATTGAATTTACAATCAATGGTCCATTTATGTTCATAGGTTCATAGGTTCATAGGTGTTTACTAGGCTTATGATGACAAGGGCCTTTTTAAACCTAGCCATGCTTCCCAAATCTCTGACAAGTTCTGGTACCCTTGACAAGTATAACCACAGCCTTGAGAGGTAACTCTGTATCACAATACAGACTCCCTCTATGGCATACAGGTTTCAGTTGTTATACCTTCAATATCTTTCATACACCAGAAAACTTGCTGTAGGAAGTATATCACTTAAATATGCAGTAAATAACACTAGCCCTAAAAGACTGCTTTATTGTACTCCCTTTTTATCTACAAATCTATTTCCCAATGTCATCTTAATTCTTATGATCCTTCTTCATACTGTTCAGTTTAGGTGCTCAGTCTGTTTGAACCATGCACCTTTTTTCCAAAACTTTATGTAAGTCCAGGATGGCTAAGAGATATATCCACCTGTTTATGTGTATCCACAGCACTTCACTGATTTATTTATGGGTTTCCTTGAGTTAGAAGTGATTTATCAAGAAAACAATCCACTTAAAGGATACCTTAATATGTGGTGTAGATTTTCGGATGATTGCTGGTGTGCTTGTAATGGTTCATTAGCAGCATGGAATGAGTTTGTTGCTTATTTGAATTCTAATTATTTTGGTCTCAGATTTACAGGGAAATTAGATTTAACATTCATTTCCTAGATGTGAATGTTACAAAACTCATAGACGGCTGTATAGCTACTACGTTATACAGAAAGCCTTTTACTAAGAAATGACTGTTGAGGGCTAATGACTGTCATCCTGGCCATATTATATATAATATTCCAACAGCAGTTTTAACATTTAAAGTGAATCAAATCTGTAGCTTCACTTCTGTATTTGAAGTGGAGGCTGAAAAGATGAAGAGGAGGTTTATACAAAGGGGCTATAGACTGGCAGATGTTATACATGCATTCACAATGGAAAATAATAGGTCAAAGGAGGACTTATTGAATTTGGAAAATAGTAGACGCAAAATGTCTATAGTTCCTAGCACACCAAGACTGATTACTAATTATGGGACCAATATATTTAAAATATGCCAGGTTATTAACAGATATTAGTATCTCTTGAAATCAGATCCATTTTTTTGCTCAATGCCTTGGTGATTTTTTGCCAATTTGGATTTAGGAGAGGTAAGAATATCTTTCATCGTTCAAGAAAGGATTTGAAGATAGGAACAACAGATATAATGCCAATGTGCCATGGGTTTGTTCTCATTGTGCTGTGTTTACTGCAAGGAGGTCTCCAAGACCAAGTATTTTACATCAATGAATACATCTAAAGTTTTTGATATTAGATATCTGATCACCTGCAGTACCAAATTGGTGGTATATATGCTAATATGCCAATGTGGGTCATTTTATGTGGGTCAGACTTTGAGATATTTTAAACATAGAATTGATATACATCTCAGTGACATTATTTGCAAACGGTCGAGAAGTGTGTTATATAAGCATCTATTAGATCATGTTGCAGTACATTTTATTTTTGTAGGTATAGATGCAGTAATAGGAAATCATCTATCAAAACTATCTAGACATAAGTTCTTGGATATAAAAGAAAAACTTTGGATTATTAATTTGGGTGCTGCATATAAGCCTGGCCTTAATGAACATGGGTAGTTGCTTTATATTTTGGTATGTTTAAATATGCTTTAGAATTAGGTATCATTTATTAAGTCTGATGTTTTAATATTTGTTTATCGGTAATGTATGTTGTGTTGTTTTGGATTTATATATGTACTGTTTCTTTTATGAGCTGGTTTATAAGTTTGGACCTTTTTACGCATTTACTACTGCACTGATGACTCCATGAAACCGGTATACTGTTAATATAGCTGAGTGGTGAATGTTTGCTCTCTGTTCTCTGCTACGTATGACCAATATTTGGATGTAATTTCATGAAATAATAACATAAATATGATTTATTATTGTATATTCCTATGTCATATGTAGATTCTTATTGATCTGAGCTTTGACTTCTGATTCTTATTTGGAAGTGTTGTGTATTTTCGAATCGGAGCAGCTCTTTTGGGACATTCACCAGTTGTTTCTTTATATATATATATATATATATATATATATATATATATATATATATCTATATATATATATATATATATCTATATATATATATATATATATATATATATATATATATATGTATATCTATATATATATATATATATATATATATATATATATATATATAAATATATATATATATATATATATATATATATATATATGGGTCTAGGTTACAACGTCGACAGATGAGAAGACCGACAGAAATCACCGACGCCAGAAGATCGACGGATGAAAACACCGCGAGAACACCGAGATGGGGAAAGGATGTGTAAGCATGCGGTAGTGATGTTGACGGTCTGTAGGGTTAAGTGAGTTAGGGTTAGGGGCGGTTAGGTAAG